>NW_026970833.1:0-46382 GCF_963678635.1 Symsagittifera roscoffensis
GATTAAAGGATTTCGGCACCGGTTTCCGTAGAAAACTTTCAGATGTATATGGAATCATTATACAACTAAGATACTCGAGCTTGTTATAATGATTTCACTTACTTTTTGTTGCAGCGACTGTTAATTATCTCACTCCTTTCTCGATATATTTCACCGATTGGCTGTGTGTTTTCCAGCTCACCATCGTCGAAAAGTTCTAGTTTCGATATGTCCTGGAAAAAACTTGGATCCAGAGGAGAGGTGTTATTTGGGAAAATGGATCGGCATCTTTGTTGACTAGAAGTGCGTAAAAATGTCTTTCCTGCTCAGGATACAAAAGAAAGCTCAATTTTTCATTTAAAAAAAAACTCTGTTTTACGTCAAATAAAAACGTTTTTTTTTCTTTAACAATAGAATATTTCTTAGGGTCCATAAATTGAAATAGCAGCGAAAGATTTAATTGAATGAATTAGTTTCCCATTTTTAGTATCAAGAGATTAAAGATCATGACTTCAGAGATTATTCACATCGGTATGAACGAATTATTACTTCAGATGAAAGTCAATTGGTTTTAATTAGACAGTGTGCTAAATATATATAATGCACAGTTGAAACCCCCACTCAATTGGCGAACATCTGAAGCCCAAAACGTTTGCACTTTGTCTTGCCCAAATTCTTAGTGAGAATATCAGCCACCATATTGTCAGTCCCAATATAGTTCAAATCCAACTGTTTCTTTTGAATTAAGTCCCTGATGAAATGTAGATGAATAGCAAAATGTTTTACGACTCCCTTGTTAACGTCGTTTTTCACAAGAGAAATACATGCTTGGTTGTCCACAAACATTTTGAAATCAATTAAATCGAGTTTGATTTCGATCAGTAAATTCAACAGGAATAATCCTTCATTACAGGCTAACGAAAGAGCTGTAGCCTCTGATTCAGCTGTAGATTTTGCAACAGTAGTTTGGAGTTTGCTAGCCCACGATATTGCACCGCTGTTTTCAAACAGGAAAAAGCAATATCCACTAGTACTGCGTCTAGTGTCACTGTCACCTCCCCAATCAGAATCAGAATAGCCATACAAGATTGGCGTAGCAGTACATCGTCTGTAGATAAGTTTATACGATCTAGTTCCTTTCAAATATCGTAGAACTCGTTTTGCAGCAATCCAGTGTACTTCAGTAGGGTCGTTCACATATCTACTCAAGCAATGAGCGATGAATGAAATATCAGGCCTTGTAGTAATTGACAAGTAACTTAGACTGCCGATAAGTCCTCTATAATCTTTGTCGTTTGCTAATTTCACCTCATTTGGTAGCCGTTTACAAAGTTTTAAACCATCAGCTGCAGGTGTAGACACTGGTTTACACTCAATCAAACCAAATTTTGACAGTAGCTTGTCAATATACGCTTCCTGAGAAATTTCTAACCCATCCCCACAAAAGTTGAATTTCATCCCCAAAAACCAATAAAGTTTTGCTGTTTCGCTGATTTTGAATTGACTAGATATTTGTTGTTCAAATGATATAAACTTGTTAGCATCATTGCAAGCGTAAATTATATCATCCACCCAAATGCATACGTATTCCAAAACATCTTTTGAAATTCTCATGAAAAGACAGGGATCACTTTTTGACGCTGTAAAATCTATTGACTTAAGGAACATCTGTAAGGTATAGTACCAATTTCTTCCTGACTGCTTTAATCCATAAATAAATTTATTTAGCTTACAAACAAGTTGATTACCCCCACTGTCTTTCTGCTCAAAACCTTCAGGTTGTTGCAGGAAGACATTCTCTTCCAAATTAGCGTTTAGATAGGCTGTTTTTACGTCCCATTGTCTTACATCAAAACCCTTAGCTGTTGAAATTGCTAAAATAAGTCGTAATGTTGCCATTTTTACTGTAGGACAAAAGGTTTCCTTGAAATCAACGCCTTTGATTTGATTGTAGCCTTTAGCCACATATCTTGCCTTGTATCTTGAAATTCCCCCCTCATTATTGTATTTCAAAGTAAAATGCCACCTTCCCCCCAAAATAGTTTGATCCGTTTGTGGAACTAATTCCCAGACATTATTGTTGATCAGAGAATTATATTCATCCTGCATTGCTTTTTTCCAATTGGGGTTAGAAAGTGCATCGTTAGCATTTTTTGGCAAATTATCAACATAAAAAGTTGCATCAGCTAGCCAACACTCATCAAAAATTGTCTCATTTCTAAAAAATGAAATCTCAGGCGCATTTAATTGTTTGATCCGTTCGCTGCGGCGTAATTGATCATTTTCAAGGTTTCCGCCATTAACATTATCCGCAGAATTTTTCTCAGAAATCTCAGAATAGTTTTCAACGCTTATTTCCAATTCCCGTCCAGAATCATTTTCATCGTCATTTTTGAAAGGAAAAACTTTTTCATCAAAAGTAACATTTCTACTCTCCAAAAATTCAAAGTTTCCATCAAGCTCAGTTCCTACTATATAACATTTACTGTTCAGACTATATCCAAGCAGAAATCCTTTCACGGCCCTTGAATCAAGTTTTTCCATGTTTACTTTTTCGACAAACATATATGCAGCACAACCAAAAATTTTTACGTGTTTCAAATCAGGTTTGCTTTGGAAAAATTTTTCGTTACCCCAATTGCAGAATGATAAACTCGGTTTTTCAAGTAGAAAGCTGTTTTCAATGCAAAAGACCAAAATTTCTTTTCCATGCTGGCAGTTTGTAAAAGACATCTAGTTATTGCCATTACACTACCCCAAGTTCGCTCTATTTTACCATTTTCCTCTGGTGTATAAGGCGCAGAAAATTCAGTTCTTATGGCATTATCAAGACAAAACTGTTTAAACTTTCCAAATTTGAACTCTTTTGGATTATCACTAGCTATTGTTTTTGGTTTACCATAATCCGCTATGAACTGTTTGAGCATCTGAGTGCTATCACTTTTATTTTTCAATAAGTAAACCGCAGAAAATCTTGTGTAGGAATCAATAAAACCTATTGCGTACTTAAAATTGTCTACAGATATCGTATCAATTGGTCCCAAAATATCCGTATGAACAATTTCTAGTTTTTCTGTAGCTCTAGTCCCCCAAACTTTTGGTATCGCTTTCCGCTTAGCTTTTTCAGTTTGACAATCAACACAGTTATTATGTTTCTTTTGGCTAAATTTAACTCCCTCCGTTAGATTTTCTAATTTCTTGATGTCATCAAAATTATTATGACCAAGCCGTTTATGCCAAATTTCTATGTCCGAAACAACCATTGCAACATTTTCCACAGAGTGTTCATTTGCCAGTTCAATTTTCATTTTGAAAAGATCTCGTTGATTTTGAAGCAAAATTTCAGAACTATCTGGAAAAATTATTCTGGGACAAACATCATCAAACATTACATCAGCTTTATTTCTGTTAAGTTTAGATACAGAAACTAAATTTGCCGTATACGTAGGTACAAACAGAGTATCTTTCAGTTCTATAGTTATCAATCGACCATCACTTGTTTGAACTTTAAACGTTACTTTTCCCTTTCCCACAATTTTTGAATTACTTCCATTTGCACAGCCAACATTTCCATTAATATTCGTATCAAGTTCCGTAAAAAATTCGCGTGTTTTAAACATATGCGCAGAGCAACCGCTATCAATCAAGCAAAATTTGTCGGAATTTACGCCAAAATCATTGTCATTAGAATGAAAACTGAAAAAGTCGACAGTGTTTTCATTTTCTGAAGTAAAATGGCTTTTGTTTTGTTGATTTTTTGATGTAAACTGTTTTTGATGGCTGCTATTTGAATGGTTATTTTGGGTATTTTTCCTACAATCTCTAGCAAAATGTCCCATTTGATTGCAATTGTAGCATTTTATGTCTTTCTTGCAATCCTGTTTTCTATGACCTTGCTTTCCGCAACTGTAGCATTTAATAGTTTTATTACTAAAAAACGTTTCATTTGTTGAATTTTTCTGCAAAAAAGTCTTGCTTGTTTCGGCAAAATTTGACAAATCTCTTTTAATCTCGTCCAAGCTTTTTGCATCTTTCGAAAAATTCACCACAGTTGTAAAATTATCAAATTCTTTTGGTAGTCCTTTTAAAAGCATTGCAATCATCATTTTTTCAGAAATACCCTCTCCCGCTTCTTGTAGATTCATTTGCAAATTTTCCGATCTAAGTATGTAGTCCTTAATCGATTCGCTCGCCTCTAATTTCAAATTAGAAATTTCATTTAACATTCTTTGAACACGTGGTCGTTCCGTACTTTTAAAGTAGCTTTGCAGCCGATTCCATGCCGCTGAACCATCTGGTTTATCGCGTTTTATTAGCATTACAGACTTTCGATCAAGGCATTGTATTAATTCACACCACAATTGTTCTTTTCTATCATTAACATTAGTCTCATTTTCACTAATTCCTGGAACATCTGTTCCCTTCAACGTTTTCTTTAAATTCAAAAGAACTATACGAGCTTCAAATTGCTCAGCAAAATACTCCCAATCATTTTCATTTCCCGAAAAAGTCAATTTTTCCAATCTTGTTTGAATACTTCGTGCCATGGTTAAATGTCACTTCAAATTTCGAATTGTAAAACTTCTCTTTCAAAACTTCTCTTTTCTTTCAAAACTTCTATTTTCAAAGTTGTAATTCATACAACCAATTCTTTTCTTTCTCTTGAAATCCTATTCATACAAACCACCGTAGAATTTTACTCTCTGATGCTGTCAGGCGTAGAGTCTCAATTCTTCACGAAATCGCCCATAACCTCTTAGGTTCCATAAATTGAAATAGCAGCGAAAGATTTAATTGAATGAATTAGTTTCCCATTTTTAGTATCAAGAGATTAAAGATCATGACTTCAGAGATTATTCACATCGGTATGAACGAATTATTACTTCAGATGAAAGTCAATTGGTTTTAATTAGACAGTGTGCTAAATATATATAATGCACAGTTGAAAAGTGACAAATTGTTTGTTTTAAAGAAATGCTTGCCTGAATCAGCGAAACTAAAGAGCATTCATAGATTTTTCCTAGGATTCGAGCTCGTTGAATTTCAGATTAACTTCGCAGTATGCCTCTTTTTTTGAGAATAAATGTTTTTTCTGTTTACAAAACTAAAGCAGTCTCCAATTGAGGGTAAAAACAATTATTTCAGCTTTTCGGGATCTTGAGTTCCCACTATTGCCGTAAGAACTATTCCGACGTACCGATCAGTTCTTTCATAGCTCTGGTTTTTCTAGTTTGTTTTCAAAAGAGCCATATAGAATTGAAAATCAAACTGAAAATTTTTCACAACTTGATTTTATGATAAATAGCGTAATATTGCCCAAATTAGAAAAAAATATATCGATCAATTAAGTTAAAATTGTAAATTGAACAAAGGTTTTCGCACATTTTCAGTGCATCTTCAGCTTTAAAACTCTAACTATTATGTACAGAGAGATCAAAAACTAGAAAAAGTGTCAAACGCATTATACATAAAATTAATATGTCAAATTGTTACATAATTTTTATTATCCAATCAAAATTAAATACACTGACAAACTTATTCTGATAGTTTGTTTCTCTATCCCAAGTTTTCGTTTTGAGTTTCCTTTTCCTTCTAAAATGCCGATGTTTTTTTAAAAAGTCTGATGTTTTGCCAAACTTTTTCGATTTTGGAATTATAGCATCCATGATAGCTCCCTTTGTGTTGAGTCGCCTCTAAACTCTT
Organism: Symsagittifera roscoffensis; assembly: GCF_963678635.1. Taxonomy (NCBI): domain Eukaryota; kingdom Metazoa; phylum Xenacoelomorpha; order Acoela; family Convolutidae; genus Symsagittifera; species Symsagittifera roscoffensis. The sequence continues at coordinate 5,683 of NW_026970833.1, forward strand.
CTAAACTCGTCATGTGTGTTGAGTGCTGGCTTCACTTTCCAATTATGCAGCGCTTTTAACGTTAAAATTTTTTTATTGCTTTTGGCTTGGTTAATCATCTTCCATTTTATTTCTGATCTCAAATCATCGCCTCCACACTCCTTCAGATTTTGCCCGACGGGAGTATCCGCTTTTTGGTGCTCCTCAACCGTAGTGGTAAGATGTCTGACCGTTTGGCCCACTATAAATGGGTTTGAGTCTACAATATTCTAAATTGTATACAACTTTGGGTTTTAGCTCACACGAAAAAAACTGATTTCAACGACGGCAAACATGTTTTTAGTTTCCTTGTCGTAAGCACTGTTTGCAAGGCAGTGATATTCCGCACTTTCATCACAAAGTTCGCAGTGTGGTTACCTTGATAAAGAATAATCAGCATGGGTGGTAGTTCCTTACTGCTAGTACAAGAAATCTGGTTGTCATCCTTGCTCTTGATGTTATATTTCTCTCCTATGATCTTCTCGAGGGCACGAGACGCAATTCGAGACGACCAGTGATCTGGAAACTGGTTGTCTGGCCTTTGTTTACGATTGATTTTCCTTGCCTTATCAAAGCCTTCCCAGGTAGAGGTACTCTGGCATACACGCTGAACAGCTCCTTTTGTTACACTTTTTTTTATACTGAAGGGTTGCTCAATTCTTAAAACTAAGGATGGTACCTGTATCAGTTGGTTTTCTGATACCATCCACAGCTCACTCTCCTGTCCTTATCGATGTTTATTTCTAAATCTAGAAAAGCAAGATATCCCGAGGCATTTGGTTTTTCAATTGTGAACTGTAAGTGATGATGATTTCTATTGGCAGCTTGAAGTACTTTTTCAGAGTCACCCTTTACCGTCCTCACTATATCATCCACGTAGCGGAAGAAAAGTTTAACACTTTGAGGTTCCGCCTTGTGTTCCTCCCTTGAAATGCCATTTTTTCAATACCACACTATTTCAGATATGTTTTAGTAATCACTGTCTGATTTATCTCCGCATTTAACGTGAAGCCACTTCAGGCACCCCTCGCATTCTACCCCTATTGACCTGTAGGTAATTTTTTTGTTGCATTGGGGGCTCACTTTTTTACATTATTTGCAGGTGTAGTCAATTCTGGAATCTCTATTTTCAGTGCATTCTCATACACCTTGAGCAAAAAATTTACTGAAGTTACGGCAAAAAAGATGCACATGGCCAAAATATCTTTTTGAACAAACAAACCAAGTTTCCTTGCAATTAAAATGCACCTGGCTGACGGCCATATTTAATAATCTTCTCATGGTCTTTCTTCCTGTTGCCGGTCGATTTTCCTCCTTATGTAATTTTGTAACCGCTGTATCAATTGCTTCCTCGAATGTGGGACACTCTTGTATAATTTTTAATATCAAGAGGATTTATGTTCTCATCCGACTCCAAATTACTAATTTCAATGATCCTCCTGGCATCCAATGAGTTTGTTTTAATGTTGGAAACCTCAAAACCCTCAAAAAACGTTGCCAGGGTCCTGTTCAAGTTATCTAATGAGCTACCAGGGAAAAAAAACTACTCTCAGTGGTGTGTCATTTTTGTGTACTTTGGCTAGACCGTAAAGGCTGGCGCGGTGTCTGCCTGTTGTCCGTAACTTACTGCAGATATTTTCTCTTATTTAATCTTTTCAAGACCAGTAGTTCTTTATTGACAAATTTTTCAATCTTCACTACTATTGAGTCATTCATTGCTCTTTTTTCACTGAGTGGCTTCGGACTAAGCAGCCCACAAGTTTTGATTTACAGTTGTTTTCCTCATTACACAGAAAAATATCCCCTTGTCGAAAGGAAATGCCACTAGCCCGTTGCCCTTGAGATACTTTCTCGCTTTTTCTACGCCTTCTCCGATGGTGTCTACTTTACCTGTTTACTGTAGGAGTTTGTCGCTTCCTCATCTCACAAAGAGCTTCCACGGTGACTTTCCTTTGTTTGAGATCTGAGAGGAAGATGTCGTTATCAGCGAGAAAATGAGTCACATTGAATTTTTCCCTGACCGGATGTTTTGGTCCCAATGACAAAAGTTTCTGAATCCAATGTGGTAACTCTATGTCTCTCTTACTGATCTCAGTGAGTCACTGTGGTAACTCACTGATCTCTCCTTTTCCGACCTAATGGTCGAGACTGCCTTTCAGCCAACTTTTTCAGCTTCGTTTGATGAGTTTCTTTAATTGATGTGGTTGTCTTTCTTCCCCTGAGTGTTAAGTATCTTATCACCGAAGGCCATGTCGATCAATTGCGCATCAGAAGTGATTTCAACTTGAGGCAAAGTAAAATTGATATGAAAACTTTAGTTATTTTTCCCATTTTTCTCCCTCATTTTTAAAAACTTAGTATTTCTTGTTGCATCAACTTCATCTAGTACTATTGTTGATTTTTAGACTTTGTTTTCTTTTCATTTCAAAACGTACTTTTTATACAGGCTCTTTTTAGCTTTTTTCTCTTCAATTCTCCTGAAAAAGAATCGTGATTGCTCAGAAAGTTTGAAAGTTTTTTATGAAGACTGTTTGGTCATATATTTTCATAACTTAATTTGCTGGGATGTATGATTCTTAATTATTATTCTCTGGATGTAAACCCAATGATGAACAGCAGAAACAAATTCTTTAGCCTAGCCAGTGTTCTTCGGAAAGTTGGAAAGTTTCAACTGCTCCCTTTATTAATTAATGAACAGTTTTTCTATGATACAGCTAGTGGGTCAATATTCTAAGCTAGTGGGTCTTTTTTGGTGACAATGTGTGTTTTTAACTGCTGAAACCGGAAATTAAAACAAAATTGATGGGGTATAAAGATTTAACAGTCATTTCGTTTGGAGTTTTTAATATAATTTTGATCGGATTCAGACTCGGAGGAAAAAATCAACAGCAGTGCAAAAAATCTTGCCCTCTGAAGCCGAACTGTGCACTGGATAGGCGCATATATTAGAGATTGACTTCGTAATTTTTTTATATAAAATTTCAGGTAAAACCTTGTTTGTTTTGAAAGCTTAAAGTACTGCGCCAGTTACGATGAATATTTTCGTCAAAAAATGACGATGGCAGGAAAATTGGATCTTCATGCAAAGTAATGAAAATAAGAACCTTTCCTGTATTTGAACGGAGTTGTCATTTCCAATTTATATACAGCCATTGTCTCTTCATTTATTTTTTTTGGACAGAATATCTTTTTAGTGCTTACACTGGAAATAAATAGGGAAAAATTGAAAGGGTTTAAAATGTAAACACTTAATTCGCTCGAAAATGTTAAAGTGATTTTTATTCAGTTTCATCGTTTTTTTTTCACTTGAATCTATCGATTTTCTTAGAAAAAAAAACAACAAATTGAGACTACAAAAAGGTATCTTGAACAGAAAAAAAGCGAAACTCATGTTGCAAATTTTGTTCACGCAATTATTTAATTTTCTTTTGTATTATTTTCAGATACTCTTATTAACTTTGCCCACCAATTTTCGTAGAAGTAATGCGAGAGGTCGGGTCTAAACCAATTTGGGTTTTGACTACGACCAGAGGCCGATCTGCACAGAATTTCGCTGAATCATAATCGATTATTTTGGCGACTAATGGTCATTTTCCAAAATTTTCAATTTTTTTGTTAAAATCGATTTAAACTAGATTAATTGTTTCATTTTGAAATCTATCATTACGAGGCCAAACTGTGCTTTTTGTGCATCGTACGCGGATTCCGGAACAGGCCAAAATCAGATTTGTTGCGGATTCACAACATTGTTACCTTTCTTTGATCTTCTTTGCTGTTTTGGATTCCACAACAAATAGCTCAAACACTGTATTAAATGAAAGCGTTCAAAAAACAGGCAATTTTGCGGATTCTGCAACAAAGTTGCGGAATCCGGTACCTTTTGTGGAGTCCACAAACAAACAATAATATATGTGCTTAGTAAATTTAAGCTTTCCTGGAATCCGCAAATGTAAGTGGAATCCGCAAATTGAAAGCGGAATCCGCAAAATGTAAGTGGAATCCGCAAATTGTAAGTGGATTCCGCAAATTGTAAGCGGAATCCGCAAAGTGAAAGCGGATTCCACAAATAATACGTACAATTAGCAAATTGTAAGTGGATTCCGCAATTTGCAAGCGGAATCCGGAAATTGTTCGGGGAATCCGCATAAATTCACGGAATCCACTTAAATTTGCGGAATCGGCTTACAGTTGCGGAATCCAGAACTACTAGCTATAATCTCCTCCTGTTGCGGGATCCACGACAAAACGAATACAAAATTTGCGTTACAGGTGTTTGCACGCGGAATCCACAGAAATGTTGTAGGTGGAATCCATTTACACTTTGGAACTTGTTTAAAAATTAGTCTCTGGAATCCAGAAATATACAGACACAAAATTGTGCGCATATCCAGGTTCACAATTTGACCTCGTTTTGATTTAAAAAACAAAATGAAGAAAACCTAATTCGAAAATGGCTCCTTTGCTACTCTTTTAAATTTGTAAAATGAGTTTTCATGATCTCGATGTTTAAAAAAATGACACAGTAAATTTGGAAAAAAAATAATAAGGTTATTTTTTAAACGTGAGATAAATAGCCAAAGCCCAATTTTTTTCTTCAAAAGTTGTTTCACATAGCATGTTTTGTATCGCAATTAGCGCAAAACTGATAACCTATGTGTTTAGTTTTGAGTTCTTGTTTAGATAAATATCCAATTGGTCGGGTCCTTCTTAATCGTAGTTTGTGCCTTGTTATTGGTCTTCTTGCAATACCTGGTATTTCTCGTATTGTTTGGAAAATTGGCGTAGATCTATTATGGATTAGAGACGTTTCTATTAAATTCTCTATTCCATTTGACATTTTTTCGGTTTTGCGATTGTCCAATTCCAATTTTAATTTTGTAAATTTAAGTTAGTTAAGGTCTTGTTCGAGACTGATAGTCGAAACAGATGAGTTATGGCCTTTTGGTCGTACTCATAGAGTAATTTCAGATAGTGTGCACCGTCTGTACGTCAAGATATCTTATTTTCGGCCGGATAGATTCGTGCAACTTCTTAGTCTAATACCAATCATAATCTTACTCTTACATCTCCTAGTCTCAATAGATCTAGTGTAGACTGGTTTTTGCGTATTAGTTCCTGGAGCTTTATCCAGAAGGAGAACAACTGTAGTCTAAGTTATATTCAAATTGTTCGGGTGCTAAAACAACAAGTAGTTTCAGCACTTACAAATAAGTGCCGGTGTTAGGGCTGGAATATGAGGAATATGATTGGTTATTAGTAATAATTTATAGTGATAGACAATTGCATTATAACCAGCTAAAAATTCATAGTTTAGAACTGGTTCCACCCATCCGGGGCTTAGAGAGTTTTTAGTTTTAAATGTTTATTGCTGTGAAGGACGGGTGATGTAGTTTTCTTCTGAAGTTGTGAGCAGTGACTTCTTTGAGAGGAGTGATGTAGTGGTTTGTGAGTGATGGAAGAAGATCTTTTTCTTGGTGTTTCAAAGTAGGTCTCGTTGATTGTGGGTAAACTTTAGGTAATTGTGTCAAGACTTCTGACCGATGCAATGATGTATTGATTTCGTTAAGTTTAGAGCGAGACTACGTGCAGGGTGATGTTTGACTTTTCTGTCTGAAGCGCCAGGTGACTGGGATCGGTATGTGAAGTCATCATCGAGATGGCTATTGGTTTGTTTCAATGGGTTTCCCTTATGCGACGTTGGGTCTATACTTGAAATCCTTGAGGGTCGTGACTACAGCAACAAACCATTTACATTTGCCATTCCAGTGTTGGAATGTAATCGAGATGTCATCTTCTTTGTTGCTCGTTTCTGGGGATCTGAGAAATTTTTACATACTGCTTTATATATTTACATTAATAATTTCTTTGTAAGTTTTTTTACGTATGATTTGTTATTATTTGTTCTCGCAAAAGCGTTTTTTATAATTCTGGGGCCACTCTTATCAAAAATAATTGAAGTGTCGTAGTTCAAGGTGTAGGCATGAACTTCGAGCGACGTCGTTCTGGCGGGTGAGGCCAGAAGTGGGTTAACTTTTATGGTTTCTTTGTGCAGAGTCCCTTTTTGTGTTTAAACTTATGTGACATTTTTATTACGTGTTTTTCTCTATTTTGTTTTGGTTGTGTCCTTTTCTCAAAAATAGAATCATTTGCTTTGGGTTTGTGTTTTGACTTTTTTGTGTTTTGTTTTGTTTAAATAAAACGTGAAAGTGGCTTTTAAAAATTATCCAGTTTTAATCTGAACTTAATCCGGTTTGGGTACCGTGGGACTTTCTTTCTTAGTCATGCTGTTAGCTTGTGGTTTTGTGACGTTAGTCAACTGCGTTGGTTGGGTTATAGTTCTTTACCATCCGGGTGACAGGAAATTTAGAAACAAGTTAAAAACAAGTTAGAGTTGTTATCAATGAAAGTTTGAAACTTTAAAATCATTATTTTAAACAAATATCTTCATAGGTGAGTTGTGCGATTTGGAGAGAGTGTGTAATTTATGGGTGATTGAAGAATTCAAAATTACAAAAAGCGTCTTATAAAAGGTTAGTACAGTCAAATTATTTGCGTTTTTGGATAAATTCACTACATTTTTATTAATTTATTGCAGTGGATCTTTAATTTTATGATTATATTGCATTTGAAAATGAATAATTTACTGCTTTAAAGATATACTGCATTTTGTTAATTTGAATGTGAAATATTTATAGAAATAAGACTTAATTACTATTTTTTTTTCTGTTTTAGATGGATGAATGGTTAAACCTATAATGGGAAAGTGAAACTTTTTTAGAAAATGGTTAGTATGTTTTGAATTTTTTTTGTGAAAAATTTAATTATTTTTACAAGGGATTATCGTCGGCAAAAATGCCATTTGGGATTTTCGTTTAGTGGTGTGTGATGTTGTTAGGAGTTTAAGCAAGCATGCGGATGACTTTTTTAGTCTGGAGGAGGGGACATAGAAGCTCAAGTGCTCGGTTGAAATTAAGTTCTTCATTAGTAAGTGCGAATTCATATGATGTGTTTTCGATGATGTCATATAGTTTATGATTAATTTCAGCTTTGTGGATGTATTCTAGAATTGGCCTTCCGCTTTCAGCTTTGTGGACTTCGATTGGCTGTATATACTCATGGGTGATGAATACTCATTAGTGGGCGAGAATCTTCAACATCAATGGATTTGGTGAGTGGGCAGAATGTATACATTTGTCTTATGGGGTCGTAGTTTCGGAGGATGCCGTGGATGTTAGTGTTTTTAATACAATAGGTGAAAACAAGGAATTGCGGTCATATATATTTAGAATTAATAAAAGTGAATCTGTGTTGTGGGTTTCGTGCTGGTGTGTTGTTATGTATTGGTGTTGAATAATTTTTTAATAAGTGTATGTGTGGGTTAGTTAATTCGTAACATTATCTCGTGTCAGTAGTGTGAGTCACGTTCTTTTGGTGTTAAAAATTGTAAAGTGAGAGAGAAAGGGTTTAATTTTTTGAACTATTGATTGTAAGCTTTTGTGACTTTTAGTTCTGATGAAATAATATTATCATACATTTTAATCTTGCTGTTAATAACAAAAAAAAATTCGGATTTTATAAAAAATATTCTCTGTTAGTTGAGGGTTAGTGTCTTCGTCTACTTCGCTAATCGCGTCTTCCATGAATAGTGCAATTGCGTGATCGTAGTGGTTAATGGAAAATCGACTAGTTTTTTGTGCAACAAATCTAGTCTGTGTTTGTGTTAGTCCGATGATGGTCAACTGTTTTTCATGCAGTGCGGTTGTTAATTTGTGTATTTGGGATTGACAAATTGCATTGCCTTCGGGATTATAAGTCAAAGGGAGTGCTAGAGCGTTAATGAAATGATAATAAGATGTCCATGATAGTGATGGGAACAGGCTATATTCATCTACGTAATTCAGTTGGCTGTCGTTAGTGTTGTTATATGTTTATTGGGGGGAAGCAAGGTAAATTATATCTAAGAAAATTTTTCGTATTAGTTTGCTGCGGCTGAAGTGAAAACAGTCGGGGTGGTCGGGGTGATGAAGTACTTAGGCATTTGGGTGTTTTGTTTTAAATATTCGGTAGGCTCTGGTTTCTTCTACTGTGGAGGCTGGGTTGGAGGATTCGGAAGAGGATACTAAGTGTGCTATGTTCGGAATTGTTGGTGTGTTTTTGTGTTGAAGTTGCTGTTGTAAGGTTATGAAATTATCAAGCGTATGATCTAGTTCTTCAGTGACAGGGCTGGAAGGGTCGAGCAAGCCACTTGTCAGAGGGGAGTAAATTGGGGTTGCATCTGTGTAGGAGGAGGGGGCTGAGGAATTGTCTTCAGGAGTATGAGTCTGAAGAGGTTGGAAGGGGGTTGTGAAACAGTGGGCGGGCTGGGCTCGGAATTTTGGAGTTCGTCCGAGGTGTCATTGTTTGAATTATTAAACTGTGAAATGGTATTAAAAAAAAGTGATTGTGGAATCATCAGAATCCATGCCTGTTGAATTACTGGTGAATGATGGGAATGAGCAAGAGATGAGGTCAGAAAGGGAAATACGGGAAGGTTGACGTTGAATGTTGGATGGGTAGGATAGGCAACAGTTCAGGGATCCAACTTGGCGGCTCATCGTGGGTTAAAAAATTGGTTGCTTTGAGAACGGAAATTAGTGGTATGTGGCTATTCGATGTTCTGTTCATATGTGTTGTGTAAGTTTGGTTGATGGGTTACTATAAGAGAAACTAGACTTTGTGGGTAGCTATGACTTGAGGAGGTGTGATCTGATATCGGTGTATGTCTAAATTTTCGTAATAGTAAAGATAGTTAGTTGATATTTTGGGAATTTCGTAATCGTGGTGCAGTAGGTATTGTATTTGTATTGTCTTATGGGTTGTTGTATGTATTTGGTGTGGTTGATAATTTTTTGTGATATTCACTTATTTGAGCGTCTAAAAGGATTTCATTTATTGAGGTTGAGAAATTTTGAAAAATCCTGCAAACAAAATGCGTGCTACGCTTGCTTGTTTGTTTATTTGTGTGTATCGCGCATGTGTTATGTATTCCTTTAAACAATGAGAAAAAAAATCCTAAAAATGAACATTGCTTATAATATAGTCAATCTTTCTTAGATGTAATAGGGCCATCCTAGAAAGGCAAGGAGTTGTTTTTTTGGGATTAAAAAACTAAAAATATTTATGGGAGATAAATCTGGTGGACAATTTTTTGTTCTTTAACTATTTTTAGTCATTTATGTCTTTAAAGTATCCGCTGCAGTCTTGTGCGTAAATGTCAAAAAATCCTGCGGTTTCTGCAAGTTTTCTTAAATTTTGATCGATTAATTGACTTTGGATCTTGTCCATTTTTGTTAGAAGTTCTAAAAATTGTTGTGTACGGATGTGATGTTGTTTGTCTAATCTTGAATATATCCCTATGGAAAGTAGATGTATATTTGGGTTACGAGTAAAAGCTTGAATGCTTTCTGGTGAAAATTATTCAATGGTGTCATAAGAGTAGGGTATGGGGTGTGAAGATTTTTTTTATCTCCATCTGGGTTTAGCTTTACTACTTTGTGGATTTCTTCAGATCGACATGGTACGGCTGTATCCCAAAAATTTGTGCGTCTGGAAAGTGTATCGACAAAATGTAATCTTTTTTTATAGAACATAGTGATTCTTCCTAACAATGTTTGTCTTCGAAAACATATAACGGTGATAATTTTTAGTACATGTGTAATACCATAGTATATTTACTTTGTAGTCAATAAAATTTGATCTGTTTTCTGATAAGAGATATTCTGCATAAGGTATTTTTAATACTGCTAATGCAAGTGATGGGAGAATTTGTGTTCAATGTAGTTCGCATAAATGATGTAGTGTTTCTACTTCTGATAGTGACATTTCTTGAAAAATTCTGATTTTTGTATTATGTAACCTCATGTCTAAATGGATATCATTTGCGCCAAAGTAAGTATTGTTCATTGGTGATAGTTCTTGTAAGCGTGTGCTGCTTTATATCTTGTGGACGAAGTTTTCCACCAACGTTTCCGTTTTTCAAAAATGTTTCTGGGATGTATGAAGTTTTGTCGTTATAATTTTTGTATGTCTGAATTGGGTTAATAATTAATTTTCCAGTTTTCATGTCGAAATTTTTTTCGTATTTGTCAAATATTTCTCAATTTTGTGTTCTGTATTGTGGAGTTTTGTATCTGCAGGCGACTTTAGTTTCGAGATTTATTTGAAAACGTAATAATTTGATTTCTTTTCCTTCGATATTTTTGTTTTGTTGATTTTTTTGTTTTATTTTGTGAGGATTAACTTGGTCAACAGGAGTTGAATCAATGAAATATTTTTGATGAAATTTTATCATTCTTGCGTTAATCTTTGCAATTTGTAGTGTTGTGCATGTGTCTTCGGGGAACCTGTGTGCGTGTTGTAGGATCGCAATATCCTTGGTCGTTCTTACAAGGCAAGTGTATTCCCTGATATAACATTATGTACTCTTTTAAATCTCGTGTTAAATGTACTTTTTCTGATATCATTTTCCAATCAAAAAACATTATTTTCTGATATATTTATTTTTTTTTGCGTCTGCTTTGCAGTTTGAAGCATTATTTATGTTGATGTGTGGTATTCAATTTTTATCGTGTAAATCATATGTTAAACGTCCGTGTGCGCCATGGAACCGGTATTTATTGTCGAATTTTACATGTCTTTGATATCGTTCTAGTTCGACTTGATGTGCTGAATCTGAAAACACCTGAAAATTTACTAATTTTTGTTGAGTACCTTTGTTTGCGGCTCGTTTCAATCGTCTTAATTCATTTTTTCAACCGTCAGGCTTTAGATGTAGGAGTCTTTCAATATTATTATTTTTTCAGAAAAAATCATGATCGAGTCTGTTTTTGTTTCAATTTGAGACTTGGGAACAATGAATTTTTTCCTCCGAGAATTTTGCCGTGAATTTATATCCTATTAAGGTTGTAGCTCGGGCTTTTGAGTGAAATGTTGCTATTATATTTGTTGTTTCTATTTCTGTGGTTCTGATTCGCATTGAGTTACTTGATTTATTGCGTCTTTGTGTAGTGTTTTTTGATCATTTTCTTCGCAATCTTAATGCGTAACTAATAGATCTTGTGGTCTTGTTCGGGGGGATTTTTTTTTATCTGATGTTGGTTCTAAAAGAATGAAAGGAAAGGTAATGAAGGATAAATTATTTTTGGAATATACATGTGTATGATAGCCCTGAATATGGATTCTAGAACGTTATATCCAAGTGTCTTTTTAGTATATCTATCGTTTTCATAGATCAGTTTTGTTGTTATAAAAGGGTGAGGTAGATATTGAGATGTTATGTTTGCTGGAATTAGAGATAGAGGGGGTTGTACAAAATTATTTAATTTTTCTGTAATTTCAAACTTGAGTGTTAAAGTGTCTTGTGTTAGAATTTTTATGTTGTGTTACTGTATATCTTTGTGAATGTCGTGTCTGTATTGTAATCTAATGAATGCCCAATTATGTAATCCGTGGCTATCAAGAGGTTGTCCAAATAAGGGAGAGAGTGCTACCAATGTACTCCAATCTAATCGTAGGGGTATATTATTACTTAAAAAATGTCTATATCTGTCGTCTAAATTTGTAGGGAAATTTAGTGGAAATAGTGTGGTTTGAGGTTGGCTTTTTGTTGAAGGTGTTGAAGGTAGTGATATGTTTTCTGGTAGTGACAAAGTATATCTGAAGAAATATCTATTGGCTCATTTACCAAGTTTGTTTCACCTTGTGTGATGAGACGTTGTTATGAAGTTGGGAGATTAAATAGTTTTTCACGATTTTGTTCGGATGTGGGGGCTGATCCTAAATAATTTGATGAGATATTAGGAGTGTTTTGTTGTGCAATTGTTTGTGATGGTGGAGGAGCACTTCAAATTGTACTACTTGAGATATCTAGTGGATTTTGGGATGATGAGCAGGGTACATTAAATTGAACTCTGGGCGTTGTGAAATTTCTATTTCGTCTGGGATGAATTATTTGTCTTTCTATTGTAGATGTGTGATTTTTGTTTTGACTAGGGTGTCTTGTTCTACCTTTATGTTGGTTCAGAGATGTTATATGTTGGTTCGCTTTGAGGTGCTTGGCGAACTACGAGTATTAGAAGTTCGGATAAAAATGCGTGTCTTTCTTCAAATAAGTATGGATTTTCTTTAAATGATGTTCGTATTGATGATTGGGGTTGATTTTGTTGGAAGTTCTTGGGATGTCGTAGTCGGTGGGGATTTGTGTGTTGGTTGTTGATTAGCAATTTGGGATTGTTCTAAGTTTTTTTCTCATAGGTATAACTTCTGTGTTGTTTATAAAATTCTTCTACGAAATTGATTTAGAGAACTGTTGCTAATGCAAAGGTATATTGCCTTTTTTATGCATTTACATATTGTGAGAGTTAGGTAGACTAAAAATTTTTAAAAAATATTACGAAAAGGAGAAGTATGTCTTTTTTGTTGAACTAATTTTGAAATACCGTACCTGAGGAGGTAGTCAAGGACTTTTGAGAAGTTGAGGTAGTCTTTAGTTAGGGAATGAAAAACTACGAAAAAAGCTGCAACAAATATGATGAGGAGGAGAAAAATTGCGAGGGTGTCTACAATGAAAAATATGCTAAATTGAAAAAAGAATAAAAAGATTGAAAAAAGTTTTGAAACTTTTGTTTTGAAGAGTCGAACTGATTGAGAAATAAGCATTTGAAGAATGATCCGGTTTCTCGAATTATTTTTTTATTTTCCGAGTTGGAAATTAAGTGTGATCGGATGGCTTATTGATTTTTTTTTGGCAAGTGGATTGGGTATGGGCAATTTTTGAATTAGGCAAGAATGGACTTCTAGGAATGAGATTCCTAGTTTTGATTTTAAGCATGAGATGATTGGGGGTATTTAGGAGTTATATGTACTTTAGGCTGTAATGATCTTGTCTGATTTTTGCTTTAGGCTTATCCAAAGAGGGAATTTCGGAGTGTAAGATTGTTGATTACTGTATTGGTTGATAAGGGAGGGTTATAACATTTGGATTTTGTTTATCTCAGTTGTCAAATACAAACAGGTTCCTTATGTTCGACCTGGAGGTCTTTTAGTTATAGTTCAGATATGTTGTAAGTAAACAATGTGTCGGCTAACGAAGTGGTGTCAAAATGGGGTGATGTTGAACTACTTGCGATTGGCTGAATTTGAACTAGATAATTGAACTAGTTATTTGTGGTATCATGAAAGATGGAAAGAGAAGAAATAAAAATTTTCTTTTTCTCAAAATCTGAAGTTTATAAACTGTTTAATTGATTTGAAAAGGGGTTTTGAAATTCAATTTTCTTTAATATTTGAGATTGTGGGATGAAGGTTTTATAATCTTTCCGTGGTTGATTTCGCAGTCGTAATGATTGTCGTCGTGGTGATTTTTTTTTGTTCTTGTGGCGTAAATTTTTCTTCAAGTTTTCGATTAATTCTTTGTTTTTGAGGGCTTTTTTATTAATCTAATAAAAAAGGATTTTGATGTGCTAAGTTTTGTTTTTTTGCTTTTTGATTTTAACATTTGTGTTGAAAGTATTAGGATATGTTTTTGTTGATTTTGTGCATTTGAGTTGTCATGGGCATTTTCTATTCCTGTAAAGGAGTACTATTGTGTTAATTCGCGAAGAGCTTATTCTTTTGGGTAATACGGCAAAAGATTATTTCGGTGTTGAAATATTTTTTTTTTGAATCAATGAGCTTATATGTTACATCTGTAGGTTTGTCAATAATATGAAACTGTCCTTTTCGGATTGACAGTAGTTTTTTAGATATTCCTCTTTGTGTCATCAAATTTGGTTTTAATACTTATGTACCGATTTTTAAATTTGTAGCAGGTGTAAGCCGTGAGTTTATTGTGATTGAACGTTTTGCCTTTGCCATAGTTTTTTGGCTATTTTCTGGTAAAGTTCATTATGTTTTTATCTCTGTTTAAAACCCATTCGGTATGTGTTCCGGAGGCTAATTTTAAGATTTGTGGGTGATAAAAAATGATCTTCATCGCATCATGTGTGTTTAGTGGTAGCTTGTTCAAAACTGATTAATTGATAGGTTGTCAATAATTTTGTATATTTTTAGAAGAGTTTGCTGCAAACATTATTGGTTTCCGTGATTTTTGGTTAAAAACCATTTCAGTCGTTGATAATCCTAATGTTGTTGTTATTTGTGAGTTGTAGGCCAAGGGAATTAATTAATTACGTCTCATGACCACTTTGCATCATTTCCAATTATTATACATCTGAAGTATTCTTGTTATGAACAGTTTATACCTCGACTAAACCATTAATCCATGGTGAATGAGATGTTGGTAGTTTATGTTTGATATTGTAAAGATGGCGTAAAAGTTACGATTTCATTATTTATAAATTCGGTGCCATTATCTGCAACAAGGATTTCTGGTAATCCAAACTTTGCAAAACAGTGTTCGTAGAGTTTTGTATATGCATAATAAGCATTACAACGAGGTACAAGTTTGAGTGCTACGTAGTGTGTAAATGGATCGAGTATAACCATTTAAATGAGTTTCCTTCTGATGATGGCCATATTCGTCTTTTTGTATCAAATGATTTTTTATGGTTGAAATAATAAATTTGTCCTTTAAAGTCTTGCTTTTCTGCTATCTGTTTCTGATGTGGATATGGTTTGCTTAATTGACATGTTAAACAGTCGGTACATAATACTTTACTCCAAATTGGTGCATTTGAGAAGTTTAATTTCAGTATAAAAATTGAATGTTTTTTCTGCTCCTTCATGTCTTTTTGTATTTAATGTTTGTGAAACATGAAGTGATATGAGTATCAAACTTAAAAGAAGACTGGATATTTTTGTTTCGGGTGTTTGGTATTCCAAAATATCGGTGTTCTCATTTATGTTTGTGTTATTAAACTTACTGAAATATCCAAGTGTTTTATTTCCTAATACTGTAAAATCTACTTTTACAGGTTTTGTTTTGTATTGGTGCCAAAGTTTAAGTTGGTGAATAACTGGGTGTAGATTTTGATATTTTTGTAATAAATCTAAAGTTATTTTTTCTGTAGCTGGTAGAAATATGTTTTCAATTTCTCTTTTTGACGGATGTATACATACTATCTAGAGGGTCAAAAAGACCAAAAACTTGACTTATTGAGTATTTGGAGTCTTAGTATGGAGGTCGTGATAATTTATTTTATCAGTTAAGTTTTCTTTTTCTATTAAAATTTTCTAATATACTTTCTATTTTGTTAGATTTTGTTTTGTAATGTTTTTGATCCATAATAAAAATGGTATCGGTTCGAATGTAAAATTTCCTATTAAACCTACTCCATATTGGCTTTTTTGCAGTCTAGGTTAGTGGGAAAGGATGTAAGTTGTTTTTTTTTGTACATTTTCAAGGCCGGTTTTTACTGCATATTTGCATTCTAATAGTGGTGACGTTTCGTTTTTTGCAAGAAAAAACTCTTTATTTTGTGGTATTTCTACTGTCGTTTTTCTTGTAATTAATTCTAGTGGTGCGTTTTGACTGAGTGTATCTGGTAAAGCAAGATTTTTTCCTGCAGTCCAAATTATTTGTAAGTATAGAATTTTCATTAGAATTAGTTGAAATCTATAAATTTTTTTGTGAAAAAGAAAATAGTAGGTTTATGGTCTGTAAATAAAAATATTGGATGTTTTGACCCAAGGATTAAAAATTCGCATTATGTGAGAGTATTTGTTATAGCTGTACTTTCTCTCATAAGTGTAGAGAGTCTAAGTTCTGCTTGTGTGACTAGTCTTGAGTTTGCTGAGATAAGATTCGTTTTTTTTCCGTTATGTGATTGTAATAAAGCTGCGCCGATGGCAAAGTTTGAAGCATAGCCCATTGCATAAAATGGTTGGTTTGGATTTGGAATTGTAATTGATATTTTATCACTGAGGAGTGTTTTTTTTCTTCAAACCGTTTTTCGTGTTCTGTTCTCCATTCAAATTTATTTTAGTGTCTAAAGTTATTATAAAATGGTCTTAAATATAATTGCATTTTATAAACGTATTTACTAAGAAAATTTAACATTCCAAAAAATTCTTGGATTTTCTTCTTGTTTGATGTTGAATGAAGTTTTAAGTTTGCGTCTATGCGAGATTTTAATGGAGTGATCGTGTTTACTTCGATAATATGTCCAAGGACTTAAACACGGGTTAGAACAAATGTGAGTTGTCCGGGACTGCTTGAATAATTTCTTTAAGAGGTATCTGGTGATACTTATCCAGTAGTTGAAACATTTGGCATTTTGCTTGCGATTGCATGAAAATATCGTCTAAAAAGGTTATGACGTTTTTGCTAAGAATGAGTGGTCAAAAAATTTTCACTCATAATTGCTGAAAACGCTAATGGTCCGATGGAGTTTCCACAGAGTGATCTATTATATTCGTATTCCTGATTTCCTATAACAAATTGTGTTAAGCGTCCTGATTGTTCATCTAGTGGCATTTGATTATATGCGTTGTTCATGTCAGCTGTTGTAAAGTAATGTTCGTTTATTTTTGTGAAGGTTGCTTGAATTAGTTCTATCGGCCAATTGCATTTGGATTCGTCGATGAATGAATTTAAGTATCTAGCATCTAGAGCAATTTTTAATGATTCTCCTTTGAAGAGAATAATAACGGGGCTAATGAAGGTAGTCCATCTCGGCTGTTCTTCTTTGTTAACTGCGGAAAAGATTTCATATTGTTCTAAGATATCTAGTAGTCTATTAATTTTATCCTGTAATTGAATGGGAACTTTACTTGCTCATTTTTTTTTTGAAAACTGCGTCAGGTTTTAGTGATAAAAGTAATGATGAATTTACTTTTCAATCATCAAATTTAGATGTAGCATAAACAATTGGATACTTAAGTAGTAGTTCTGCTAATTGTTCAAATTCTTGCTGTTTGATTTGCGAATGTTGAAAATTGAATATCGTGGGGAACTTTTGCTGATCTGATGTAAGTTTTGAAATTTGGAATGTTGTTTTAAAATAAAGTGTTTTTGTAAAACAATATGTGTTTCGTTTTGAAGCAAAAGTTGTTTTATTAAATGATAATTCTTCATTAAGAATTGTTGATTGGCATATTTCTAAAAATTTCAGAATTTTGTTCACTCTATATGCTGTTTCTATTGTGGGAGAAATTGTTGCATTTGTTTCACAATATCCTAATAATTCTATGGGTAGTGTGATTTTATAGGGGGATTTGTTGTAGACCTCTAGAGATATAATATCGGAATTTGTATTTTTTAATCTATTTGATAGAAGAAATTATTACTTGAAAAAATTTATGACCTGGTTTAAATTCAAAATCTGACATATACAGTCGTTGTTTATTTTGATCTATATTGTTTCAATGTGCTTGACATATTGAGAAGTTGTATATGATAATGATTTCAGGTGTATTCGTCCTTGCTTGTATATGGGGTGAAATTTAGAAAAAAAATGGAGGTTGTTTATTGATTCTGTGAAAGAATGTTAATGATGTATCATTTGTTTTAGTGTATTTATCTTTTATATGCAGTTTTCTGTTTAAAATACTAATAGAGGGAATAAATTTTGTAATAAATAGTGTTTCGACTAGATTTTGTTTTATATCGGTGATGTTGAATATTTGTTTAAAATATTTATTTCATAGTTTGTTTTGTACCATTGTTCGAGTGGGAACGAGGAAAAATTGGATTTTTCCAAAGTATGTAAATTTGATCCTTCCTTGTGCGGTGGCTAACTTGCTTGAGGTTTTTAATGGTATCATTTTGGATGTAGAGTTTTTATTGCATTCCAAGTGGGGATATATTTGATATTTGATTTTGCTCCTGAATCTATTAAAAAACCAATTTCAATGTCTGGTGACTGAATGTTTTTTGGACTTTTTAATAAAAGTGGAAGATTCCGAATTTTTTCTTTATGTGGTTTTACTTTATTTGTTGTATTTTGATATTCGTATTTGAACTTCCTTCGAGTTCTTGTTTAGTATAGTCTGCTATATAATGCGTGTTGTTTTGTTTGTCAGAAAAATGAAAATTTTCGTGATTGTGATAATAATTCGATTCAATTGGTATTTCGTATTCTTCTTCAATGTGAAGCATGTTTATTGGAAGTGTATTTTATGTTTTGCTTTTGTCATCCGTATGGTCTGATTGAGTTTGTTCAGTTGTTTGTACCTGATTTATTTGTCTTCGGTGTTTAGGTGTACTGCCTCTATAGTTATCTCTTGATCTTTTGTAATTGTTGTTATAGTTTGATCTGTTGTTGGAATAGTTTCGTGATCTATTGTCTGAATATTGTCTTTTTCTTTTATTTGAGTAATTCCTGTTTCGATTATATGAAGAATTTCTGGATTGATCGTTTAAATAATATCTAATTGAATAGTTTGAATATGAACGATTTCTGTTAAAGTTTCACTAATTACTTCTCTATGAGTTTGATTTTGAGTAATTGTTTCGATATTGATTTTTTTGACTGTTTGATCTGCTGTATCTATTCTGTGAAAAATTTTGCGAATTCTTTCCATCTGGAGATTTTCCGCGATTGTTATTTCGCTAAGGTGATTGTTGTCTTTTAATAAAGTTATCTGCGAGTGGTTTTCCTGAACTATTATTTCTGCGAATATTCTTGTTTGGTAGGTTTTGATGTATTGATAAAAAAATTTGTTTGATTCTCTACATTTTGTGGTTTATTCTGATTGTCTGGCTGTTTTCGTCTGCATTTAGCAATGCTATGTCCGTATCTACAGCAATAGTTACACAATTTTTGAGTGATGGTTTGCCTTTAAAATTTGGGTTTTTCTCGTAGATATGTAATATTTGGGTAATTTCTTCAGCTAGTTCAGTGTCAGAGTCTTCTATGTTATTTATTTGTGAAGTACTTGTATGGATGGTATTTATATATTGTAATTTTAAATTTTGTTTCTTCCAATTTCATTGTAATTTCAGCTTGCTCTAATGTGTCTACTGGCTTTTGGAAGTCTATGTCGGATTTTCGACTTGAGGAAAGATGTAATGCTCTCGTTTTTATTGCTATTTTTTGTAGTTGTGGTTTTAAAGTCATCATTCAGGTTTTTGTCATTTTCGTATTTTTGTTATGATGTGCATTAAGTGAGGATGCTTTTCTTACCAATGTTTGCATTCTTACTTCAAGTTGTTTAATTGTTTCGTTAGGAAGTCTACGGATTTCATTACATAATACACTTTGATGTTATTTATTCCGTTCAGAGTGAAACCTTTTTGAAAATTCTTGTGCGATTCTTTTCCAGTCTGATTTTCTGTTTATTGATTATTCTGAAAATAATTTTTGTGCTGTGTCATCATGCGTGTTTTGAATTCGACCTGTGCGTCTATGCGTCTAGTTATCCAAGTTTGATGGACTGCTGTATTTACTGGTTCAGGTCCTGTATCAAAAATTAAAATTGCTGTAACTTCATTTAAATAATCTTCTTCTGAGTATTTGGGGTCTGTTCCTGTAAATATCTTCAGTGTTTTATTTGAAGATATGGATGATCCACCCATAAGGTATAGATTCTTAGTCATCTGAAGTGTTTCTGCAGCATTCGGCATATGGGAAAAAAAATTTTAAGTTGTGTTTTTGTATTTTTGTGGTGTTGTAAATGAAATGGCAATGGTTCTTAATTTTGAGTTTTTGTTGGTTGACAAATCTGTGCATTTATTGGATATTGTGATTGAAAGTTGTTTTTGTTGTTGTTTGAAGCTGAGTTTTTTCTTGGATAGAAAGTTTGTCTTGATTGTCGTGTCTGTTCATTTCTTGTATATGGTTCAAAATTATCGGGTTGATAAATATGATCTGGTTGATTAATATTCTAAATTTTGTTTTGTTGATTTGTGGGAAATCTTCGTTGGTTTTGACTAAAATAATCTTCATCTTCTGAATATTGTGGTTGGTTTCTTGTCAAATGTTTATTTGTTATATTTTTACTTTGTTGAAGAAACGGGATATTTTCGCTATGATCCACTGTATCACGTTGTTGATCGTTGAAAAGAACTCAGTGGGGAACCTGTTGCTGTATTTGTTGGTTGTAGTTCTGTGCCTGTGATTGGCTGTGGTTGCCTTTACAGGGAAGTTTTGCTTCATTAATATTTGCGAAGAAATTATATTTATGGTCTGAAAATAAATTTCTATTGTTTGTATTTTGTTTGTTTGTTTGACGTGATTTCGTTATTTGTAAGTTTTTTGTGACAACAGAAGGTTTACGAATGGTTGAATAGTTGTTTGTGGAAATTATGTAATTTTTTATACTGTGGCGTTGTAATTGTCGAGTGAATAGGAGAAATGTTTTATTGTGTTGTCGTTGGCATTGTCTCTACTACTTCTTCATTAACAAAATGTGAGGGAGTTTGAATATCTTGTTGTGTGGGATTTCTTGTTCCGTTTAAGTTTTCTTGTATATCAATGAATGTGGAGTTTAGACTATTATTTTCTGTTCTGTCGTTGATTATCTTATTATAGTTTCAAGGTATAGCGTCAATAGTCAATGGGGTTATTTTAACGTATTCTCTATTTACGGAGATAGTTATAATTGCTGCACTTGATATATCTGTTGTTATATTAATAAATGATAGTTGGGACCAATCAGGCTCCCAAACAAAATGTGTTTAGTTTGCTAATACAGTTTTGTCATTTGAGTTTTTTGGTCGAAAACTTTTTCTTGATTGTCCTATGAAATCGACATTGTGAACGAACTAATCAATTATGAACCATGCTAAGATTTTTTGTGGATCTTGTTTGACATTTACTGTCTATCATAATTAAAATGGTTAGTTTTCTCAAAAATTTTTATTAGTCTTGGGTAGTTTATAAAGTTTGGAGAGTGAATCGACGTTTTAGTTCGTTAGACACTTAAATTAAAGTGGTTGGGAGAACGAAATTGTTCTGTTTGATCCAAGGTTCTTGATGATCAAAAAATTGTTCTGTTTGAAACAAAGTTGTTCTGAATGATCAGTATTTGAGGGAATTAACTTAACTTATATGAAATTAAAGATCCAGGAAAAACCTTGATGATCTATTTTTTAAATAAAAGTGATATAAGAGAAAACAAGGATACGCCTTGATAAATATTATATAACAACGTTTCTATTAAATTCTCTATTCCATCTATCACTTTTGCGGTTTTGCAATTGTCTAATTCTAGTTTTAATTTTCTAGTTCTAGGTTAGTTAAGGTCTTTTTTGAGACTTATGGTTGCACCAGATGACTTATGACCTTTTTGTCGTACTCATAGAGTAATTTCAGATAGGGTACACCATCTGTACGTCACGATATCTTATTTTCGGCAGGATAGATTCGTGCAACTTCTAAGTCTAATACTAATTTTAATCTTACTCTTATATCTCCTAGTCTCAAAAGATCTAGTGTATAACGGTTTTTGCGTATTATTTCGTGGAGGAAGAAGGAGAACAAATGTAGTCTAAGTTTTATTCAAATTGTTTTGGTACTGAAACTACACGTAGTTTCAGCACTTACAAATGAATGTCGGTGTTAGGGATGGAACATGATTGGATAGTAGTAATACTTTATTGTGATAGACAGTTGCATTTATAACCAATTTCAAAATCTTAGCTTAGAACTGGTCCCACTAGTGTGCTTATATAATACCTTTTTACCTGAATAAGTGCTATAGCAACCCAATTTATGAAATCAAACTGAGTATCCACCGAATAAATTTAGCAAGTATGTGCTTTTTGTCCCAAGAAGCATGACTGACCAAAGATATTGATCGGTCATGATCTAATATAAAAGAATATAAAAGGTAGAACATCGGCCAGACATAAATTGAACCCGGTGAATACATGGAAAAAAAGAGATGGTTTTGAGATCAAAACTATTTTCCCAGTAACAAACAGCTTCTGTCAATAGTAACTGCTGACATAAATTATCACTGAAAAATAAAAAAATTTAAAAATATTTTGGCTATTTATGGTTCATCTGGAAATTTGTACAAAAATCAAAAGTGTTTTCACAGCATTATCATATATAAGAAGCAGTTCGGTGTTCATTTTCGAAAAAAAACGAAATCATGTGTAAGTAACCTCAAAACTTTTGACCAAGTGTTGATAAATATAGACAAAAATTAAATATTCCAAAACATTTATTGTACAAGGTCAGTATCAATTTCACAAGTCATACCTTCAAAAAGACAACTTGAATACTTATTAAGAAAGTCAAATAATCAAATTGAACAGTTTGATCAAAAAATTAACCAAGTCGTTCTACGTCGAGTAGGGTCCATGCCAGACATTGTTTGTTTGACCATTAGAAACAAAAGAGAGCAGTAATGTTTTTTTGTTAGTTCAGTTGTCTGAAAGTATTTGATCATTTTGGTTGAAAACGTTTTATTTAAAATTGACAATTTGCGATACAGTCACGGGACATAGAAGTTGCTAATTTTTGATTTCCGAAATAAAATCAATACGTTTTTCTTCACGTTTCAATCTGTTTCTCTGCAACTATTCAAGATACATGCTTCAAGTTTTGCGAAAAAAAAAATTATTTTAAAAGGATTTAACCACGCCAAAAATTGAAAAAATTTCTTTTGAAGGCGTAAATTAGCCAGCTTATCATAACTATTTTTAGAGGTGTTCTTGCTGTGGAAACATTCCTATAAAAAATATGAGGAATTTGAGGTTTTGGGCTCATTTTAGTTCTTTGGGAAGCTGAGGAGCTTGACTCACTCATTGTGCTACCTAAAATTACAAATCTCAGGATTAAAGAAGGTACAAGATCCGGCGTAAGAAAACGACTAAAACTTTATGAACAACTCCGCTCTGATGATCGAATTCGGTCTATAAAAAACATTCCAGCAAATGTTTCGGGAAACTTACTGCTCCAGTCTAAGCATAAGAGTCGCATTAGCAGTTGCGTTGTTTGTAAATTCTGTTCACTTTTCTGATATAAGCTCCCAAGAACTTTAAGGGCATGTGTCGTGAAAACAGATATGACTGTTTCTCGACGCTGGACTTAGCAATTCTGTTAGTTCTGTTATTTGTCGTTTTTAGTAACATGGCGAGTATGTCAAGCTCATCAGCTTCCCAAAGAACTAAATTGAGCCCAAAAATTCAATTTTTTCATTGTATTTGATGGGTTGTTTTCACAGCGAGAACACCTCTAAAACTAGTTATCATATGCTGGCTAGCTTACGCCCTCAAAACAAAATTTTTCAAGTTTGGCCCGATCAAACCCTTTTAAATAATTTCTTTTACTTTTTGCCAAAATTTGAACCATGTATCTAAATTAGTTGCAGAGAAACAAACAAAACTTGAAGAAAAAGGAAAATTGAAATCAAAAACCTGTAATTGCAATGTACCGAGACTGTGTAAAGGTCACGATTCGAAGTAAATGTCACTTGCGAAAGCAACTGAATTGTAATCAGGAGCTATTCAATTTTCTCGCCGACATCATTTCTTAAAATTAATAAAAATTTGGGTTAGATATATCGTGGAACCTCAACAACTCCTAGGCCCAATCTCAATAGATCAGCTAATTTTGCGTCGTTTGAAAGTCTTGGAACTTCGAGATCAAAGTTTTTATGGCATTTTTTCTTCTGTTGTTTTGAGTTTGGCTGAGCGGGTATGTAGCCAAGTTTAGCCTGCTAAAAACTCACTGAAAGCTAAAAGTTACTGAAAGCTTATTTAATGCAGATGATTGCGTTTTGCAAAATTTGTGTCCGGAAATTGAATTCAGTCGACAAACTTTTATGATTTAAGTTTTTACAAAAATTTTGTTCAAACACTTTTTAAGAATCAATGAACGTACTTATGTAGGTCGCGATGATTTTTTTCGACTTTTTTTCGGAAAAAGTTCTATACTTTCTTCAGGCCAATGTTTTTAAATTCGCGTTCAGTTTTTCATTTTTTTAGTTCAGTTGTTTTTTTTGTTAAGAAGAAGGCAAAATCCACTTTTGAACAGCAAAAGTGTTAAATTGACAAAAAGTGGGATGGGGTTCTAGCTTCGAAAAAAAAATTTTTTTTTCGGATTTCACAGCTAAAAAAAAATTTTGCTCCCAGCGGGATAAAGCTTACCTATTGGTCCAGTTTCCTCAAATTGGGATATTTTTATCGAAAATGGCTGGCCACTTTCTGCGGTAACTCCTGTCAAAACAATCTAATGAATCTAATTTTCTAATCAGTTTTAAACCAAAGAAAAATTGTAGAAACCAGATAAACTGAACTCAAAAGAAATCCCACATTGGAGCCGCCTTAATCACTCGGAGCTTCCAATTATTGTGACGGCAAAAAACTTGTGTGGCAACAAAACCTAAAGCTTGTAAAAACGTCGAAATTGTAAGTTGAAATATCGTGAACCTTGCGCGGGGACAAGTGCATAAAAAATTATAAAACAATCTTAGAAAAATTATTTAAACTTACCTTCAGAGCGTAAAAATTAATTGTTGGCTGACTAATTTTTTTCTCAATTGAATGGTCTGGGGGATTTTTGTAAAAATCGTACAGCAAAACAGCTGTTTTAGCTCAGTCTCTGAGAAAACAATTTTAGTGAGCGTTTGATCGGTCAAATTTTTTTTGGTAACAAGACCGTAAATCAAAAGACGACTAACCAGTTGCTAAGCATAAATACAGAAGGTTCACAGTGTTTTTTTCTAGCAAAAAAGCAATTTCTTGTGCATGTGAGCTAAAGGACTACATTCTAGCTTATAACAAACAACAATACCTGTGTTAATGAACAAAAAATTTGAAATAAATTCAGCCATATAAAACCAAAAAAAAGGGTCTCGCTCTCACTCTTTTTAATTCATCCACAAACAGTAGGGCAAAATCGCCTCCCTACTGCTTTGAGATGACTCAAATTTTGCAACTAAAACTGAGATTCAGCAGTTATATTTAGACTAAACGACCGCGGTTCGACTGGCACGAAATCGCGAAAAACTTTTCAAAAAATTTTTCTGGTGCAAGTTTAAAATTTCTTTGAAGTGATTTGTATTTTTTATTCTTGATGTCTTTTCTCTCAGTGATTGTTGTATGTAAACTAAACCACAGTAATAATGAGTGTTTGGATTTTATTTAACTCAAAAACAAACATTGAAAGTAAGTTGATGAAACGATCTTCCTGATCGTTTCCTGATGGAGGAAGATGATTGGTTTTCAAAAAATTTTCGACAGAATTGACGAAGTTTTTTTTTAAATCGGCCAAAATAATTTTTGAGCTTTCCCAAAACTGTTCAAAGACAATTTCTGGTAAAACTGTTCACGCTGCCGGCAAACTTTGTATACAAATTTGGCCAAAAGGCTGTTTTTGGGAAGGAATTTACATTTTAATGATGGTCGCATGAACATGGATCTCATAAAATGCTGCCAAAGGAGGGATTTCTGAGTGGTCAGGAGGTCGAATATTTGAAGAGCGGATAATTCCTCTCCTCTAATGCGCTACTGGTGAAGTGAAATTGCGCAGAGTATAAAACTAAAAACATGTTAAAAATTGTTTAACCTTGCACTTTCGGAGGGGCATAAGAATCGTAAGTTGCCAGTTTTTTTTTTCCGCGAGATGAACGAAAATCTACACTTTTGGACTGGTACACTGGAACGGCTTATTCTACGGGCTCAGGACTCAAATAAAAGCCGACAGGCCGTTAAAGCTGCTAGAGTACTAATTCAATTTCAGCGTCTTTTGTGATAAACTATACTAGATTGATTGGAACATGATGTCAATGGCGACTGTAAAGATATCAACATCATTTGATTAACTTTTCTGAATATTTTTTGTCTATTTTCCAGTTCCTATTTGTCTCACAAAAATTATTGTCTGCAAACTGCTTTGATTGATTTCTCATTATACGTAAATAGTTTTTTCAGGACGTAATAATAAGGAGAGCCAAGCTAAACATTGTAAACTAAAGCCGATATAAACGTCGAAACGCAGACCTACCCTGACCTAGAAATTTTCTGATTATTTCGTTTTAGAATGAAAAGCGGTGATAAAATTTTCCAAGAGGATTAAGTTAGTCGTTTTTGAACAAATCAATCACAGAAATTTTTTTGAAAACCATTCGTTTCTCTTGCAATGCAACTCGTTTAATCAAAAAATATATTAAAAAAAGACTTTACAGAACGAATTAAAAAATTTTAGTTTTTTTTTGGAAAAACTCAGTCGCAAATCGCTTTTATTTAATTTAAAGTATCTGGTTTCAATGTTTAATGCTCTTCCAGGGTCGGATCTAGCATTTTCTCGAGGTGGGGGGCGGATTTTCATATAAAAATTTTCGGCAAGTTCGACGAAATTTTTTAGTTTGACCAAATTGATTTTCGGAGTTCTCCTAAAGCACTAAAGAGAAGCTGTTTTGGCCAAAATTTCTGCGCCACAAGCAACTTTTTGAAAAAAAAACAGGTCAAAAAAGCCGTTTTTGTGCACTTTTTGGAGAATTTTGATTAAAAAAATGAGTTTTTTTGCGTGCGCTCTCCCTCAAAGTTGGTATATATTGGCGTCCCCCCCCCCGACCCTTCTTAAATTTGCTCCTGTGCTCTCGAAGACATTTATTTATGATTTGTAGTAGAAGCGCCCAGTTCAACCAAAAGAGCCAAGAAATTTGTTCAAAGTGTCAAAAAAATGCTAAAACTATTGCTACAGATGACAGTCATCGGTAGCAAAAGCATCAATAGCTATTTTTTCACCCTTGGAACACGTTTCTTGGCTCTTTTGTTTCAACTGGACGTTTCTATTAAAATCATAAATGTCTTTGAGAACCTTGCGAACTAAGTTCCGGGTTAAGTGAAAAACAATTTGTCAAGACGTACCATGAACATAGAGCACTATATTAAAGTTTAATTATAACAAACACGTTTTGCAGAATTAAAGGATTCAAAGACTCTTTTTTTCCGACCATTCTATTATATGAGCAAAAAGCATACTACTCTATACGTATTAGAAATGCCAATGATGAATTTGAGTTAAAAGTACGGAAATCAGCAAATCAAACCAATTCAGGTTGGGCACTGAAAATGGTATAATCCACAATGTCAAATTAGGGTAAAAATAAATAATCTCAGTAAATATATATCTCACAAAATATCGGAACATTTATTTGATTATGATGCTGTTTAAAAACAGCATGTGAGGCGCGTAGGTCACTATTAAAAAATTAGACTAAGCGAGAACTTTTAACTTGTAAATATCTGATCATGGATTTTTTTTAGAAAATGGGTTTGCTTTATAATGGGACCTCAACAACTTGTCTTTTTTCCTATTGATTTAATCATCTGGCGTTTCGTCGTTTGAGAGACTGCTATAACTTTGTGCGTTATTTTTATATAACACCAAAAAAAATATGGCGTTTTGTGTTCAGCATAACTGGCGCCTTACCATTACTATCGGTCTAACGGGCACCTTTCCAAGTACTGGGAGAGGATAGCTGATTAAATGATATTAAACGCTAAATTATCGCGTGTTGTTGCTTTGTGACCGCAATTTCTAAAATTGGACGTTAGTTGACAAGCTTCTAAAACTTTCCACCTGTACGTTTTTGATGAAAAAGCAGTCAGTGAATACAAGAGTTGCTTAATCTAAAGTAAGTATAAAAAAGTGCTTCTCTTTTAACAAAAAATTGCGTTAACCTTGTTTTCAAGCCTCATTAAAAAAACTGTTATTTAAAATTGTGTTTGCGTTTAAGTTTGTGGAAAATTGTCTCAAGACTTTAATCGGAATAATTGTGTGGCTAATTTTTTCAACTAAATTTGAGTTTCTTGACTGACCATCTTTGAAAAAAAAATCTATCACAAAACAAATCCACGAGTTTAAACCTTGAGCCCAAATTTAAAAGTACTTTTCACCCCTGATTGTTTCTTTTAAAGCTATTTGGGTTTTAGAACGCCAAATGGGCTATTTTTGGACAACTATATATGCGCAATTCATTTCGAGCTTTTAACGAGTGGGTACCAGTTTAATACGGCTTAAGAGCTGCGCAAAAATGTTTGTTTGAAAAAATGTGAAAAATATCATTCTTTGCAAGTTTTTTTCAAAAACTTCAAAGGCAATGTCAAAGCGACTATATTATTCATTTTCCCACACCGACGGGAGCATCAATTGTGTGTAACGAGTGGTTTTACAATATAAATATATATACTAATTTTGTTTGCCATGGCCGAATTAGATCGTATGTCAATTTTCAGAACAATGGGTCGATATGAACAATTTTTTTTTTATTTCGCATTGGGCGCGGCGGAAAAATTCACAAAACTTTACAAAATTTCAAAAAAAAACTTTACACATGCCAAATATCTTAGTTTGCGCACTAAATTAGACGCAGCTAAAAAGACATATGGGCCATAGCTGTTCCATTAATCAATCTTTCAGGCCCAAAGTTTTTTGTATTTCGCTGAAAAAATTTACACTAATTTTGTGTAAAAAGGTGTTTTAAACTATTTTTATGGCTAAAATTTGTTTGAAAAGCGGTTGAGCAAGAATTTAAAACCAACAATTGGGGTCCTAAAAAGTCAATAAGAATTGGAAAACAAAGATTATTTAGCAAAGTATTGTAACCGGCTGATACACTTTTTCCCTATCGCAAAGTCTGTTCACACAATAATTCAGTTCACCTTAGTAGTACATGAACTTGCAGACCTGTGGACGAAAAAAACTTGGACTTTAATTAAGGCCTGGAACCTACCCTTACCGGAGTTTGATCGATAATAATCAATTAATTTTTTACTTTTTGACAGTTTAAAAAGTTCTGAAAGTGTAGAGTGTAATCAATTTAAATTGAAAATAAGTTTACTAATTTTTGAGAGGTAAAAGTATTTTAAGACTGAATATAATAAACAAAAATGGATTTTTTGTTTCAGCAAAAATTTTTAGCAATTTCGGCCTATTGTTAATTCATTATGACTGGTTATAACGGATTACAGTTTTGTAAGAGCTTGAAACCTTAAAACATATTTCAACAAAACAATAATTAAACTTTACAATTGTTTGTTTGAGATATAATTTAGATGTGTATGAAAATTATTTTACAAAAACTTCAAAATTTTGTCATCAGAATTAATTGCTTAGTTAATAAATGCATCTTTGTTTCTTAGTTTTTACTTAAACATTTTATTACCACCCCAAACCAAATTACCCCCACTGCATTACGTAATACCCCATTACGTAGGTCCTCCTTTGGTACTTCCGAGAAGCACCATTCATTTTGACCAACGGACCCTAAATTTTTCTGGCGCCCTTGGCGCCAATATATACTAACTCTGAGAAGGAGCGCGCACCAAAAAACGCGATTTTTTTTCAAAATTTTCCAAAAAGTGCCCAAAAACAATTTTTTTAACCTCTTTTTTCATAAATTTGTCTGCACATTTGTCTGCAAAAAAAATCATCAAAATTTTCGAACACTTTTGAAAATACGCCCCCCCCTCGAGAAAATCCTAGATCCGCCCCTAGTTGTTTGTGTTTTTGAGTGAAGTAGAGCTAGCAAATGTATGGGGGAGGGAGGGTAGCTTTTGCTCGGGAAATAAAACTGTTTGTGGAGTTAAATATCGATGAGCTGTTAATGTGTGAGTGTTTCCGTTTTGCTTAAAAGTATAAATCTGAATATTACAGAATTTTAGAAGGCCATGAGTAATGCACATCCTGTTACAATATGGGCCATTCTCTTTGTAACACTAGACTTCAACATAATGCATTTTAATTAAATTGAAATCACATTAAAAGATAGATTGTAAAATCCATTCTTGGTTCTAGAAGAGTAATTATGCTTCATTATGAATCATAATAATTATTATTTTTTATTAACTTATTCTTTTGAAACACCAGTGCGGCTACATTTTTAGCTTGTCAAGTATCAGTTTTATTGCGCAAGCATTTTTTTCCGTATACTTTTTTGCGCAAGTGTTTTTTTGTTAGATGAACTTCCTCAGCATGGGATTTTTCAGATTAACAAATAGTTTTTTAGAACTGATTGTCAGTTTATTTTTATATTCGTGATCATTATGAGGCCAAACTGTGCATTTTGTGCATTGTAAGCGGAATCCGCAAAAAGCCAAAATCAGATCTGTCGCTGAATCCGCAACATTGCTACTTTTCTCTGATCTTCTCAATTTGCGTAATCCAGATCAAATTGAGGAATCCACAAATAAATGATAAGACATTTGTATCGTTAAATTGAGCTGCAAGTGGAGTCCGCAAATTGTAAGTGGAATCCGCAAATTGTAAGTAAAATCCCCATTTTGCTTGCGGATTCCACTTACACATATTTTTGTATGTAGTAATGTTTTAATTTATATCTTTAATTTAATAGGTGGCCACCAGCAAGTTCAATCTCAATTACTAAGTTGACCAGCTATCAGTTGCTATGGATAATAACTCCACCTCTAGCTTTTAGTTGTTCATTGGCAAGTTCAGTAATAAACAGAATGCGGAATCCACTTCCAATTTGCGGGACCCACTTTCAGTTGCGGAATCCAGAACAACTAGCTATATTTCCTTGTTGCGGAATCTGCAAGAAAACAAATGTGCTGACAAAATTTACGTTACAGGTATTTGTACGCGGAATGCACTGAAACTTTGGAA
Organism: Symsagittifera roscoffensis; assembly: GCF_963678635.1. NCBI lineage: Eukaryota > Metazoa > Xenacoelomorpha > Acoela > Convolutidae > Symsagittifera > Symsagittifera roscoffensis. The sequence goes on from NW_026970833.1 coordinate 36,204, forward strand.
CATTTCAAGAGACTTGTCTCTGGAATCCACAGACATACTTACACAAAACTGCGCGCTTATCCAGTGCACAGTTTGGCCTAGTAATGATGGCTCGGGTATTTGAGTCCAAGAAACTTTTGCTCTGATTTTCTGTGAAAAAAAATTTTATGAGCTTTTTTTCTACTGGTTAGAGCGTTTTTTTTTTGAAATGCTAGAACTTTTTATTTCAGCTTGGAATTTTTCAAAAGAACGCAAAGGAAAGAACTTTTTATGTTGAGCTATCAAAATGTATGAATTATCTGATGTTTAGTGAAAAATACAAAATTTCTTTTTTTTACAAATGATTTTATCGATTGCGTTTCATCTTTTCAGATTAGTTATTATGATTTCGAAGTTTTAAAAAATGACACCATAAGTTTTAATCAAATTGATGTAGAGTTTTTGAAAAATTGGTGAGTTTCTTGTCGTTTTTGTAAAAGTCTTTTTTGATTGTTTTAAAAGATACTATTTTACATAGCGTATTTTGTATTGCAAGTGGTACAATAATTGCTCGTCTCAAATTTTACTTAACTCAAATGCTAATAATCAGCTTTTGTGAATTGTTGTTGAAAAAAAATTGAAAAGAAAAACTCATAGTTTTGTTTTTGCCAAATTTGTTTTGTTGCAACAATTGAGAATTGAGAACAAAGGTATATTTTTTTAAAATACTTTAGGAGTGTTTTGGTTTTTTTATTCATCAGAATCTGATTCAGCCGTGATTCACAATTTTAGCGTGTGAGTTTAATTTGGGAAGAATAGAGAAACTGACTAGTTGTTATAAAATGAAAAATTTTATTTAGTTGTGATATTTTTTCTAGAAACGTTTTTTTATCGCGTCTGCACTCAGCGCATCAATTTTTTTTTGAAAAATTGGAATTCATATTTTATATCATTTAGCACTAAAAAAATAGTTCCAACTAATTTTTTTAGTCTAGTCTTACACAACACACACAAAAAAAATAAATTTGGGGAAAAGAAACAATTAGTTTATTTTTTCATATATTTGGTTTGCTCTGAATTTAAAACTTCTAAAGTAAAGCAGCAACTTTTCTCAGCTCCTCAACTTGGCGAAATGTTCGACTTTCACTAAAACAAAATCAAATAACATATTTTTGTCTCAAACATTGATTTTGTTATTAAACAACATTGAAGCCGTTGTTTTGATGTAAGAACCTAGCTTGGAACCTGCTAAATTCAACTTTTGTCTTCTCAACAGCTGAGAAGCCAGGTTTTCCCGCTTTTAAATTGTTTAAGGTAGAAAAATAGTCGGTTAATTTTAACGAACAGCTGAATCATTTGTGCTTTTTGGCGTAGTTATTGAAGGTTTTGCTTGAATCTATCAAGTTTTCTATTTTGTAACAACTCGTTCAATTTCTCAGCATGAACTTGATGAAATATACTTTTTGGGCGATTTTGTGGCCTTTTGTATTAGCTTGTTCCTGTCCGAATCGCTTTATCAGACTAAATGAAAAATGCTATATGATCACAAAGACAAAATACAATCACATGGCTGACGGTTTGAGAGCTTGTCAGGACAAGTTAGTCCATTCTGGTTCTTTGACCACTAATTAGTTCAAAACAGCTGTCACTGAGTAATTTTTCTATATCGCTTTTTAAAAATTTTTGTCAAGAAAGTGGCTGGAAAATTATGCTTTGGCTGAAAATGATTTGTATTTTTTAAAAATGCCAAAAAGATTTTTTTGAACATTTTTGAAAAATTTGTATCAAAAAATCTCAATTTTGCTGTGCATGTTGCCCTCCCCCTCCCTCAACTTAACCTTTATTTGAACCAACAGTTTTTTTAAAAGGTGTATTACTAGATATAAATTTAGTCAAACTAAATTTTCTCCAGGCACTAGCTGACAATGGGGCTGTGATAGCATAGAGTGTCATATCACTGGATATAATTTTTTTTCTTTGTTCTGTATTTCAGAGCAGCAGATGGATTGTATGAGCCTGACACTCTCTCCACTGGCCTAGAGATTGTGGAATTGCTCCCCGAGTTGAAGGAAAATCGAAATTTTTGGACTGGGTTTTTTAATCAAAATTGGAACGGTTCATTCTACGGGGCGATGACCCGAGTAAAATTTGACGGGCCGTGGTGCGGAGATAACCCTAACAACCAAGATGGAAATGAGTATTGCGTTGTTTGGCGGGGAAAAGATAAATGTTTCGCGGATTACCCTTGTGAATACAAGGACGCGTTCAGCGCTGTTTGTGTAAAGCAATACTAAAAGTATTGCACCTAAAGTTGACATCAGTGAGAATTGTAAATAGAGTGAAACCGATTGAATAAATTATTCAACAGCTTCCTTCTCCCATTCAGATTTGAAATTAGTTTATATGCGTCAAATGAAAACCATTCTGTTAGTTTTTTCTCATCGGGTGATATACAATGCCAATATCCTTGTAAATAGTCAAGGAATTCAAAAAAGCCAACTTTATACATATTACCAACGTCAAATGATCAAGTTGAACAATTAAAGTAAAGCAGAGTTGACACGGCACCCAACACGTTGTTCGACCCACAGAGACAAAAAAGGGCAATATTAAAATATTTTGAGTGATAAAAACTCGAAAAGTATCTAATCATTGATAACCATGACAAATTGAGTTACGCAAGTCACAATTCAAACTATTTTGTACTTGCGAAAGAAATTACTTGTAACGGGAACTATACATTCGCCTCATATCAACGTTTCTTAAATTGTGTTAGAATTTAGGTTTGATTCAAGAATTTTTAGGCATATCTCAACTGGTCATCTAATTTTTCTGTCATTTGTGAGGTCACTTTTTTTAATGACAAAATCAATTGTTCATAAATTTTTGTCTTCGGCTGAATGGGCGTCTAGCAAAATTCCGTCAGCTAAGTGATCGCAAGCTAGGTGATACTGAATTTTTATTCAAGGCAGAAGATTGTTTGTGACTGTGTTTCCCGAAACTGAACAACTTTATCGACAAACTTTTAATTTTTTTTTCAATCGTTACTACTTTTCCTCAAATTGGTGGCTGCTTTTGTTTCGTTTTTGGTCCATATTTGGTCCGTCTCGTTTTTGATTGAGTTTAATCGCAAATCATAAAATTTGCGGCTTCAAATATATTTCTTGGGGCTTTTGTCGATTAGAGTTTTTAGGTTATGCCAACAATCAGTTCGTAAAAGCAGGATTAATTTAAACCTGAAGCAAAATTATTTTTATTAGATCTGTACATTTTTCATTTCTTATTCAAAAAAGAAATTTCTGTGTCAATTTTTTCATTAACAAAATATTTAATTCATGTTTTCACTAATAATAAGCTTTTTTCGTTTATTGAAACGCAATCTTTACTACCTCGTGATAAATTTGACATCGAAGCCTTTTTGAGAAAAGTAATGCGTGCAAGCATAATTCTTTAAAATTAACATGAGGCAATGTTTTTGACAAAAGTTCAACAGACCAAAGTTTTACAAAATTTTGGGCCTGGAATTGAGCCTAGAGAAAAATCGAGACGGACAATAGTAATCAGAAAATTTTTCTTCTACAAATTTTTATCATGTGTATATTGATTTTTTTTATAATGCAGATGACATTGAAAGTTTTCTTGCACAGCAGCCTTGTCGAATGGTTGAGAAAACTCATCTTTTATCGTTTTGTTTCTCGAGTTTGCCAGGTGCAGCTTCTTGTCTGCTGAGTTTTTTTTTCAAAAAATCTGTTTGATCTAACTGTTTTAATCATGCTAATTTAAAAAATAGATTTTGACCAAGCAATCTAAAGACCAAAAAATGTTATCGAGTTGTCTTGCAATCCAATTTAGTGATTGAAAAGGGCTTCAAAGGGTTATATCACTCGGTCTTTCCAAATATTGTAACGGCTGAAAATGTGAAGTGAGCCATAATTCCTTCACACTACAAATGAGTCAGAACCAGTGTATCTATACTTGAAAAAATGGTCAAGTGACGCAGCGGAAAAAAACCAATTGCACATTCAGGAGAAAAATTGACAAATCTAAGCAAATTTTTCCCGGTGATTGAACAAGTCATCTACTTTCAACGATACAAGTTATTTCAAAAAACTAGCCAGCAAAAAAAAAGAGTTTATCCATCTGGGCTAGTCTTGGTACCCAAACTTTACCCCGGAACTCAAGTGGATCTCAGCAGTAATGACCCACCTGAGGAAATTCAGAAATTAGTAAAAAAAAACTCTGTACATAAAATTGTGTTTCATTTTGTGTACACTGAAAACGTCTCAGCAAAATGTATGGCACCGTCAATTACATAACGATTGATAAAAACAAATTATACTAGTTACAAGATACTTCATTTTTCAGAAAAATAAATAGATCATTTTTAAGACAGCTGCCGTTTTTTCTTCCTTCTTTGAAAAATAATTATTTCTGTGCATGAGCCTGTTGCAACTCTGCTCACCAATTTTGTTTATGATTACACGAATATTGAATAAAAATCTTGAAAGTTTTCTAATGATCAGATCAGAACCAATTTTTATCTCAGAAACTATTTTTTTAAATTTACTAACTTTTTGTATCTGTAATTTAAAACTTTCTCGGATGCAAATATGCTCTAAAATTTAACCACTGATCAGTTTGAGTTTCAATACTGTCTGTTTTAGTTGGGAACGAGCCATCAAACCTATGGTTATGAAAAAAATTAGGGATACAATTAGGGATAAAATTAGGGATATAAATTAGGGATAAATTAGCCTGTTTATGGCAGTCTTAAAACATTCGAGATCTGGAAAAACGGATTTGATTTCCAAACACACTTCATTCTGTTTTTGAACGAATGTTACTAGCTTTTTCAACCTAATCTTGGGGAACAGTTTATCGCTCCCATTATCCAAACAGAATTTATAACCTTCAAGGGATTTGATCGTATGAGAAAACTTGAAAACCGTTTTTACAAAAAGCCTTTATTCACGAACAATTGACTTGTACACTTCTCTTACCGTTTTGTTGAAAAATCTCTTGATATTCAAAAATTTGATCATCTCAGAAGAATTTTTTTTGTACCCAAACTTTACGAAAGTTCTCTGAACTGGCTGCAAGCACCCCCGAGGATCAGACTCTCTGAGAAACTGTTCAAACACAATACCACCTAGACTATCAGTGCTTATCAGTGACTATCAGTGCAATGTGCTTATCAGTGTCATAAATTTTACTAATTGTAAGCAAGCCAACAAAATTTATATTAATCCAAAAAGAAACTTCAAAGGAAAGGAGCTATTATACTGACCAAACAAGGATTTATCTAATTAGACATTTGCTCTATTTTTGCTCAAAATTTTTCACAACATTGATACGACAGCAGAAAATTTTTTTCTGATTCCGAAGCATATATACATCAGAGAACAGCAAAATCAACTTGTTTTACGACTCCATCGAACCTAAAAAATTACAATTATCATACTTGAACCACATAAGTCCCCTAAATGCAACAAAAACAATATCAACAACATCATCAACTGATCTTCCAGTCATACCAACCCCTGAAACAGCTATCGTGAATCAATGAAAGTGAGAAAAACGAACTGGAAAGAAACCGTCAGCTTAATGTGGTTGAATCACTTGAACGTATCATCCTACAATTATAACGCACGGACCGAAACAAGTTTAGGCGAGCTAAAAATTAGTGGAAGTTTTTAAAAAGTTAAAGCAAGTAAGAATAACCGAAAAGAAAAAAGGATCTTTAAGCTGATAAAACTTCAACTGGTCATAAGGCATCAGTTTTTCCAATGATATAGTAAAAAACCTTTAAAAAAAAACGTACAAAATTTTTTCGTAACGTTTGTGAAGATTCTCAAGCTTGAAAAGTATTTAGTTACGGTTAAGTATGCCAAGTTTGCGGTTTAGTCCAACGAGCTGAATTGCAACAAAGAAGCAGAGGTCCCACAAATTCATCTTCAACATCTAGAGCCATTCTTTTACCTAGGAAACCGCCAACCAGTTCCAGTTCAAAAAGCAATGAAAGACGCAGAACCAGAAGAATTTTTTCAGACGATGTAAGAGAAGAGTCAGCGGAAAAAGCCAAAAAAGATGAAGGAGGAGAATACGAACACTTTGAACTGTACGGAATGCGTGATCAAACCTTGAATTGTTTTGTAAAACCTTATGTGAAAAATTTTAGAATACAAATTTTATGTGAGAAAAAGGCAGTAAAAATAATCTGCTTTCGTGGAAATGAACTTTCGATCAAAAAGTGTATGATTTATTAGTGTTATGAGTAAATGTGGAAGTACTCTTATATTGAAATTTCAAGATTTCGTTAAACAAGTTAAACTTAAGAAAAACCTGCATCATCGAGCGCACACATTTTAAGGGTGTTTAAAATTGGTCATTTTTTGGGCACTCTATGAAGAAGGGTAGGGAATTGAGTTTTAGTTGCTGCATTTTTTCCCATCCAAAATATGGGGGTATGAGCTTGTTTACATAAAAAGTGATAATACATACATATTATATGCAACCAATTGAAGCTAATGCAACCAAACTATGTGGTATTTGGAATGAACCATATAGTTAAGCACTGCACATGAAAGCACCATTTGGCAGGGTAACTTAATTGTTAGAGGCGGTGAACGATTTCCTTCAAAAGTGATGTTTTTTTGCTAAACTGTGAAGAGTGGAAAATTGGTCAAGTGCGGCGGCCGCCACACCTATTTAGGCAAAGTCTAACAATCAATATGAACGAAATAAGAATGAAAAATTATTCAAACCAAACAAAGGTAAAAGACATGGAAAAATTATGAAACACTGAAAATTTTAAAATAACAAATTTGTTAGAAAATTTCAGCTTTCCATTTTCCGTGTCTACAGTAGACTAAACAAACTTCTAAAACCTATGACAAAAGCATTGACATTATAGAAAAATTTGAATGAGCTGAAAATTTGAAGCTGCTAAAAATCTTAAAAGCGAGAACACTGATGATAGCCAAGAGTGCCCATAAGTTTTGCTACAGCCATTTCTAAAGTTTGCATTTGTCACATTTTATCATTAAAAAAGGAAACCATTCTTCAAGGATTAGAGAAAACAGTATGCACAATCAGTTGAAAATCTTGATTTACAAGTTTGCATTCATACTCTTATACATACAATCATATATACATGCCTCTCATACGCATATAAGAATACACAGATCTGTATCGTAAGTTTTAAGCACGCAAAAACTCAAATTTACACAAATTTGTTTTTATACAGACATACTACTTCAATCATCAATTTGAACATTTTTTTAAACAAGCAAGTTTTTAAATACTTTCAAACTGACGAACATATCTATATTCATTCAAGCAAACATGCAGTTCAAAGTTTTCATCTACAGAAAACATACATAAGCTAATGTATTTTGAATGCATACACAAGACTCGTATGTATATACATGCTTAAATACACATATACTTAGGAAAAACTGTACATTTTTACGATGGTACATACCGTCATATAACTCAATAATGCACAACATATACGCGTACATTAAAGGTATGCATATAGTATGTGATCAAATAGTCGAGAAAAACTCGAAACATTGGAAAGAAAATTGAGTTGGGTTATAGCTATTCCTCTAGGTATAATCAGTTTGGGTTCACAAGGCGATCCAAATAGAGTCGTTAGACATAATAAAATACTGTTTTCAACTGTTTTCTTAACTTTATGAAGAAGTTTCAAGCCAGTGAAATTTCTTGTTTGGAAGAAACTTTTCAGCAATTGTTTTGAGATTTGTTGGTTTTTTAAATGATTTGTACGACTATTAGGCGGCAGCTTAACCGTAGATCAAAGATCATTGACTAGACTTAAGCATTGTGTTGTTGTCTCAAAAATTTATCAAAAATTGGTGAAAAACTGGTGATGAACAATTTCGTAATTTGTCGGCTGATCTCTTAAACCAAATGTCTAACGGCATCAATTCTCAGCTCAAAAATTGACCAGCGCGTTGTGAAAGGATTTTCAGTGGTCGGACGAAAAGTTCACAGGCGCACACGCTCAGATAGAATGAAAAAGTTTTTGATGGACGGTCCGAATGTAGTCGTTTGACATATCATAACTATGTTCTAAAATAAATTTTTAATTTTTATGAAGAAGTTTTAAGACAGCAAAAAAAAAATTTTGTTCGAAACAAAAACTCTAAACCCACTTTTTTATGAATTGTAAGTTTTTTAATACAATTGTTTTTTGATCATTTTGTTGGTTTTGTAGTTTGATCTATTTTTAAATGATTATTAGAAGGCAGCTTAACCGTAGATAAATGATGATTTACTGGACTATTTGATTATGCTGTTATTTCAGTATTTCACCAAAAAAATCGAAAAACTTTGGTGTTCGAAAAATTAAGTATTTACAAAAAGCTAAGAAACAGAGATCCAACTGTTTTTTTAAGTGTTTGCTTTGTATTTACGCTATATCGATGGTAGTTCAGAAAAAACCTTTTTAACTATGATAAAATTGAGTTGCAAAGGTTTGTTTTAGAGAAAAAAATGTTCTAAGTGATCTACGAATTTTTGCGATGCTCAACTTAGTTATTTTTCAAATAGAAAGGACAACTTTCCAGAAAGCTTTAAATTTATGCAAAAAAACAAAATCTTGTTTTGTAATATTAAACTGTCTAGAGAGACCAGCTTGTCAGACTTGAATTTACATGAATTGTTTTGTTCTCGTTTGTTTTATTTATCTTTGACTGAGATTTACAAATGAAAACGAACGGCATATTATTAAGTTTTACAGTCAACTCAACTATCAAATTATAGCAGCACGAAACCGGCCCAAATTTGTTAATATTGACACCAAGTCTAACAGATTGATCCATTCTGAGCGTTTTTCCTTTGGGAGCAACTGGCGTTTCCATTCGGCTAATATTGGCTGTCTGCCGACTCATTGTTGTACTGGGACCTATCTGCAATAAGAGTAATAGGTGAAGTTTGTGGCTCCATTCCACAGGCCGACTGGACGTTTTCGATTTCCTGGAGATTCCAAGGTGATTATTCGATAGAGGAACATACTCATATGGAGATGAGTAAATCTAGCTTAACTTTGCCTGTTTCCGCTGAATGAATAATATGACCTCCGATGTTTAAAAAAATATCTTTTCTGATGTGCTTTCGAACCAACATCCTAAACGTATTGGGAGTTTAATTGGTATAAATGTGAGATTAAGAGTGATCCATTTATCATTATTTGATTTCAAATGTTGTCTTTTAATAGAAATAAATCCCCTTGACGAGTTTTGTGAAAAGATTAGAATGTTCATAAGCGAAGACAGTCTAAGTTGTCATATACAAGTTTTAGAAAATCTGAAAAAAAACGTTGAGCAAACACTGAATCGGGTCAGATAATAAATAAAAAGAAATAAATACGCGCTTTAAAAGATTTGGAAAATTTACCAAAAAAAAGAGCGAAGTTTTTGTTCACTTTAACATATCGTTTTCAGCGACTAACCTAAAACGAATACACAAATTTTCACAAGTTCGTCTGAGATTTTTGATTGGGCATAAATGACAGTTTACAAATCCAAGAGTTTTTTCTTATTTTACTCTAATATTAGTCGAGCGGATTCTGTTTACCCCCTGAGAAACATATCTATATTGGCGGTGCTGTGAATTATCTATTCTTGACGCATGTGTACACATATACGCTTACTTATTTATATCTGTATTTGTATTCTCAGAAATGCAGCAATAGCTAGATTAATAGTCATGACTCGAACTCAATCTAGCTTCAATGCCATATTTGTTGAGAAATTCTAGAAAGTTTCAGTAAGTTTTTGTATCTGTTTTTTGATCAAACAGATACTACAAACTAATAGAACTATGTGTATACGTATCCAATGCAAGTTCGATTTAGGATATATAATTGTGATTAAAAATACAATGTGATGTCCAAATCAATTCAGATTCTTCTTCTAATAATCTAGATTGTTTCACTAGGTGATAATTGTTTACAGATAGTCAATCAGTTACTGTATACGTAAAAAAGAGTGTGTGTAAGTAAGCGTTGTAGTTAAATTTCATTTGTATATGCAAGCATGACGAAAATATTTTTTGTACGTATGTGGTTATGTTTGTTTTTATGTACTTATGCGTTCGTGTAAACTAGTATATGTGCTCAAAAATTTGACATCAGACGTATAACTCTAAGTAGAACAGTAGACCCTCAAATAATTTTGATCTTGATTTCGGAAT
>NW_026970834.1:5000-22181 GCF_963678635.1 Symsagittifera roscoffensis
TATATACATATATATACACCCACAATTTTACGAAAAAAAGATCAGAGCGAAACTTTTGAGCCCGCCCGCATCCAGTTCCAAGCGTTAATAATCGATTATATTACGATTTTAGTACCAGTCTCACTAAAATTGCGAAACAATCGATTTTAATCAATTAATAATCAATTATAATCTCTCTTTTTAAAATCAAAATATAATTAGTTATAATCCATTATAATCGATTGTAATCGATTATTTATTCGTCTATTTTTCGACACAATTATAATCGATTATAATTGATTATAATCCATTTTTTTATTCAAATTTCTATTTCATTAGTTTTGCACAAAAATCCATTATAATCGATTATAATCGATTATAATCCCTTTTGTTTGTCCATTTTTGTCTTCGAAGTTGCATCTAAAATGTTTATATTTTATGCTTTTTGTGGACGTTGGTCCCAATGAAAAATGAGAAAAATATTTTTAAAGTTTTCCAATTAATTCAAATTTTTAAGTTTTTTTTTCATTTCTTCCCCAATAGAGTTGTTTTGCGATGCATATTTTAAATCAGCAAATTGATTTAGTTTCATGATTGATTCGGAAAATTTATTTTTCATCTACCGCGAGAACCTTTCCACTCATATGAAAGGATCTCTATGAAACTTTTGTTTCGTGGTAAAACTTTGTGTTCAGATGAACCAAAGTGTTCAAGAGATCTCTCTTTTAGAGATTTTCTAATTGACACAAAAATAATAACCCATAAGATACAATTCGAAAAAAGAAAAATTTTGGCAAACTAAGAGATTATAATCGATTATAATCGATTATAATTGATTTTAAGGGTTTTTAGTAAGAACTATAATCAATTATAATCAATTATAATCGATTATAATCTCTTGGAAAATATCACGATTATAATCAATTATAAATCCCTTAAGGACCTAATTTTGGTAATTATAATCGATTATAGTTGTCAAAAAATCATCATAATAATCCGTTATAATCGATTATTTACGCCTAAACTTGGATGCGGGCGGGAGAATAATGCATTCGCATGATGAAAATTGTTTGTTGACAATCGAAGTTTGTATTGAGATAAACAAAACCTCGCCGACCACAAACAATCAGTCACTTTCTTCGAAAGTTAGAGAAATTAGCAATTTTTTTTGTGTAAGAGTGTGGTTGCCACAACAAAAAGTAGAAAAGTATTCAAAAGCCCATTTTCAAAATCAGTGCAAAAGCGTTTGATTGTACAATTTTCTCAATATTACCTACTATTCTAACTCATTTAATTTCTTCAAGTTTTTTTTCTTGTAAGTAAGTTTTCTATCGTAGACTGCATCTCAATTACATATTTGACTTAAAAACAGCCATGCCGAAAGTTTCGTCAATTTTATCATCACGAACGTAAAAATTGCAACTTCCAGTTTTGCATTGATTAACATAACTAATGTTTTTTGCAGACTTTGTTTAATTTTTTACAACTACTAGCAATTCAAGAATGATATTTTGATTTTTGAGGGATAAAAACATTTCTCATAGTATAAAAAGAATCAGGGACAAATAAATCAGTCAAAAATCAGTTGAAAGGATTCGTTCCAATGACAAGGATTTGAACTAAGCCCTCATTTGGTTTCATTTCTTGAGAAAATAATACAATAAACTAACCAGATTAGAAATATAATTGAAATCTGTTATGGAAAACATAGCTGAATTCTTAGTTTGTTTGAGAACTCAACAAAAGTTTTTTTTTAGTTTTAGAAAAATACTAACATATGCGGGCCTAAATCATATCATTAACTACTGAACGGATATTTTATCCTGATATACTCTTATGAAAAGTTTGACCAATTACGTCTAAAATGACATAAAAATGAGAAACCTCCCAGATGGCATTATTTCAAGGCAACATTCTTGCCTTCTTGAAAAACGTTTTGAGATATATTTTTTTAAATGAACAAGTAGTAAAATTGTAAATTCAATTGTTGTTTGGCATTATCTGGAAAAAAAATTTAAGAATTTTTATCAAAAAGATGAATTGATACCAATTAGTTTTGTATGATCAATTTCTCCAGCAAAATTGTCACTAAACACTTGTTCGGAAGTAAAAAAAAAACTCGAACACATGTTCTCGTTCCTAAAAAAGGCGAAACATAAGTTGAGAAAGGGTTTGGGTGTCTTGTAAAAACTGTTTTTTAAAAACCTTTGCGTTTATGCCATTTGGGAATTATGCTATTTGGGAAGCTACCGTTTGAGCCATAATAAGTCAACGTTTTTTTGGTGAATATCTGATAGTTGTAAAAAAACGGCAGAAACATGAAAAACATCTTGGTTGAATTCATCATTTGAAAAAACTTTTTCTATAATCCTTGACTGTATTTTTTCGAATAATGATTCTTTTTGCTTGTAGCCAATAACAATTTCATTGTTAGGTTTATTTGTTAGGTCAGGGAAAAAAGGCCCGCAGTAATTTAGTTCTGATTGTTTCTTATCAAGTAACTTTAGGTCTGGGGAGGCCTTCTCATAAAGTAGGTTCCGGTAAGATGCACCGTCTGTTCGTCATGCTATCTTATTTTTGGCTTGATAGATTTGTGCAACTTCTTAGTCTAATATCGATTCAAATCTTACTTTTATATTTTCTAGTCTCAAAAAATTTGAGTATATTTTGGTATTCTTGCAAAGTTAGAAGAGAGAACTGTTTGCTAAATTGAATTTAATCTTCTCTGCCCGAAACTATGAATATTTTAAGCCTTAGAAACTATCGTAAAACATATTAAAACGTAAAAAACATTTTCAACATAATCGTACTAATTTATTCATGAGTTTCAAAAATAATAGAAAACTATAAAAAAAATGTTTTCAAAACAATTATGCACACAAAGTTAAGTTCAATAAATTAAATTAAAATAAATTTGAGAAACCATTCTACAGATTTTAAATGCACACTGCCAAGAGATGACTCAGAAATAAGAATAGTTTTGATTTAAATCTCAATTCTCATAATCAAAACGTTATTATTTTTCGAGTTTTAGAAGTTTTTCTTCCAAAAGAAAAATTGCCCATGCCTCGAGAAAACAACACTAAAATTAATCTAATGATTGTAGTCCAAGTCCACATTTTTTGTCAGAAAAAAAATCGGAAGAACCCAGAATATAATGGTCAAAGAAATTCTGACGAAAACGATCCAAAGTGCCCTTTGAAAGATTTTCGATGAAATGTTTTCATTTCGGATAGATTTGATCCGGATAAATTTTTGAAAAAGCAAGATAGTTGTTTAAGGAAAAAAGTCTTTCGCTAATTTTTGTGAACAATTCTGACTACGGGAGAGCTTATCCTGATCTTTTGTGTTCAGAAAAGATTTTTTTGCCTTTCCTATTTTAAAACCGCTTTATAAGTTGCTTGAAAGCTTGGAAATTTCATAGAGATGTGCGTTTTAGATTGAATATAAATTGTGTTGAATACTAATGACTTAACTAATCAAAAAATTTCCTAGGATTTAATTTAGTCTTACTTAAAAGGACACCATATCGAAGGATTGGTAGGAAACAATTTTTTTTGCAATCACTAGTTTTGTTTTGAATTTCAGGTTTTCCTCAGTTTGTAAAAATTCTCCGGAGAAACGACATAGTTTTTTGCTTGCGTGCTTCTATGTGCTCAACAAATTTCAATTTGGAATCTAAGTATATTCTTAAGTGTTCAAAAATTGAAACGTTTTCGATATAATCTCTCCTCATTTTAATATTTATTTCTTTTTATTTTTATGGGTTTTGTGAAGTTAATTATTTTACTTTTGTCAGTCTTAAGGGATAGCTAGTTCTCAATTAATCAATTGATCACACCATTGAGCTCAGCGTTCAGTGTGACAATGTCCGTTTGTTTATCAGAGCTGTATCGTCCACGTAAAGAATAGTGTGAAGACGCTTAGAGGCTTGAGGAGTTTCAAAGTCAATGGTTTAGGTTTCCGAAATGAACGCTCTATAAAATGAATGGGCCTGTTTTGTTCAAATAGGACTTAATTAAATCATTCAAACTTCCCCCAAACACCAAAATTGTGTAGTTTTTCCAAGAAAATAGAATGCTCAACTGGATTGAACGCTTTTTTATAAATCCAATAAAAAATATCTCAAAATTTTCAGATATGCTTTCATCCATGTCTCAAAAGTTTTGAGATAGCTCGCTTAGTGCATCAGGAACTTCCTATTTTTTTCTGAAAATAAATTGATTTGGTGTATGGAGACTGAATGCTTCAATATCACTAGTCATAGTTTTATTAAGCAAACGCTCGAAAATTTTATTCAGATTGTGAAGTTTTGAAATGGATCTAATAACTTTCGCGCGTAAAAGAAACCACTATCTTTGGGGATTGGAGTTATTTTTACAAAATTGAAAGAATCGGGGAAAATAGAGTGATTTATGCAATGATTGAGGAATTTTTTTTGTGATGGTACATTCGCTAACTTCAGTTTTTTCAAAGCAAACATATTGAAATCAAAAGCGTCTGTGCAAACTATATGGGTAACTGTTTATAATGTTTGATACTTCAATTTCATAAGGTTTTTTTTCCAAGATAAAAAAAATTAGTGGTTTAGAGCTGAAAGCTGTTTTGATTGATTTTGTGTTTTTTATTGAAACCCAACTGTTGTAAGTAATGGTTATACTTGTCATAAACGTGTTTAAAAGCTTAGGGCGAATCGGAATTTCTATTTTCCCCAAAAATTGTCGAAAGTACATTGAAGAACAGCCGGTATTTGTTTTTTGAGTTGCAGTTGAGTTTATTTTGATGATGTTCTCTTTTAGTGTTGTTTATAACAATTTTCGTCCGATTTTTTTGTTTACAAAATAAATCCTTAAATTTTTGATTTAAGACGCTTGTGTTCATGCTAGATTTGATTTATTTTGGTTTTCAGAACCTACAGTCGGTTATTTATCTATGTTTTGATGGTCTTTAATAGCCAATCTTTTTGGAACGAGCTGTGAATTTTCGCGAACCAAAAATCCAACATTTTTATCACAAGTCGAGTTGCAATGATCAATTTTCCATTTCCCAATATATCTGTATTTTGTGTAGAAAGCAAAGAACCAGTCGTTCAGATAAGGTATCTGCATAAAAAATTCCAATCTCAACGTGCAACTGGGTTTTCCTCCACAGCATCAAGAGCAAAATTCGTTTCACATTTCACAATAAAATTATTAGTTATTGTATTTTTTATTAGTTTAGCGCACCAGCTTTTGTTATAAATATAAAAAACACTAATTAGTGATTAAAAGTATTTTGTTCACATGAAACAGCAGTTTTAACTGAAGATTAAAACTGCAAAACAGCTCTTGAATGGCTGTTCTACGGGAGTTAGATCTGAAGTGATCCATTTTAAATCCCATCATAGAATATTCACTCGTTTCGGGAACATTAATGTCATTCAGATGATCGTTCGGAAGTTCAGCAACTTTTTCACTATTCGCACATGGGGTAATTTATAAACACAATTTTAATATTTTCGACTTTACCGAGGCCAATTTTTATTTAATGTTTTTATTATCTTCTACTTCGTTACATTGAAATTTTGTGACAATCAAAAAACTTATATCCGCAATTACATGATTCCAAACGCCACCTCCTATTTTTACGACAGCAATGTTCAAATGACTGTTGACGCCTTAAGCTGAGGAGCCTTAATCTGAAATCTGTTAAAGTCATGTGTTTGTAACTCGAACAACACGTGGACAGCTTGAGTGACTCTCGACAAAAGCATTAAGCTGACTAATGTACTTGCTAAGGACTCTAATAATCTGTACCAAAATTTTGGCATCACGTCCGTAAATAATGTCCAAAGGGGAAAATGTGTAATTACAAGAGAAACTAAAAAACTTAGGAGCTCTCAATCCATGTTGTCAAAAAATAGTCCGGACACGATATTTTTTGATTGAAAGCATAACTTTTATCCTATCTATACCCAAGCTGCTTACATTTTGAGTCGCGGTTTAATGCAGAAAAAAAAATCCCTTGAAACAAAAACTGAAAGTTAACCAACGAACTGCAATTATCGCGAGTCCATTTATTTCGAAAAGGAACCACAAAAATGAAACTCGCACAAATTTTTTTTAGTATTGAGGCTGCCCTCCCAGGTTCTGTTTTCTGATCATTCAGCAAACAAAAAATCAAAAATTTACTTAAGCACAAACATATGATTTCGACTCAATTTTGTTCTCAATTGAGGAAAATTATTTTGCTCATACCTACTTTACAAAAGGTTTCAGAAATACCACTGGTTTAATTTTCATACTTCTGAAGAATTTTTTGAGATATCCATGTTGCATTTATTTTGATTTTTGACGTTGTTTAACCGCTTTTCCCACGTTTATCCAAAAATTCCACCTTGTTCATATTTACCCAGCCAGTATCGTTTCGGTCACTTCTTTTTTGAACTACTACTGAGACCACGCAATTTCTTGTGGTTGAGATAACCTTTGCTTCGATGCAGTTTTTAAAAACGGCAGCCTCATCTTAAGTTAACTGTTCATTTAAAAACATCGGTTCAAGCTTATTCGGACTTTTGAAGTTTTTCAATTATCTCCTTGCAACATAGATAGCAACTGTTTTCTAAAAATGAACAAACTTTGATAAAATACAGAGATAAAAACCACCAAAGTTCCAAGGTAATTCATGACAGAATTTAATTCAGTCTGGATTTTTGTCTTTCTTTTCAAAGGATAACAGAAAAAATGGACCACATCCTTCACCAGGTTTACCTTAGCTCAAGCAGCAAAAAGGGCTCACGATTTCTATGCAATCTTCACATGAGTGCCTTTCTAGTGCCCTAATCCTAACTACCGTATCTTCACGCTGGGCAGGTTGCACATCTTGAGCACACCCAGATCGTTTTTTTTTCTATAAAAACTCGATATAGATACCCGACTCTGATCACATTTGAGGGCCTCTACTTTCTCCATCATCTTCTGTTGATTGGACGTTGATGGGTTTTCAGCATCCATGATAGTTGAATTACAAGTATAAATAAAAAAATTTTTGTAAGTAATCCTGTTGGGAAAAAAATAAAACCAAAGACTATATTCAGTGCAAAAATCTAGTGAACGTTTCAGCTCAAAAGTATTCTTTTGAAGGTGAAGCAAGCAACTGAAGGTCAACGTTTCTTCTTTCAACTGAAAAAAAAAAACACGTACCAGATCTTTCAGAGTTCAAGAGAGTGATCCACATAAATCAAGTTTTCGAGCTCTCAAATTTGCTTTGAAATCATAAAAAAAAACCATCATTGGAAATTAAATTTCGGGCAAAAACCAATGTTACAATTTAAAAAAAGTCAAAAATTTGCAACTAAAAACTTTAAAAAATTATCAATGCACATCAGATTTTGGCTGCAAACTTATTCAATAAATCAAGAAAATTGTCTATATAAATCAGTTATGAAAAAAACCCTATATCAAATCAAGAAAAGGGTCCAAATATTTTAAAATTTGAGCTTAAAAACTATCAGAAAAATTGGACTGCGCAAATTTGTATTGTATAACGTGATGAATTCTTAATGAAGTTTCAGATGCTTTTAAAGCGATTCGGAGCGATACAATCTTCAATCTATTTGCTTGTTGAGTCTACAACAACAAAAACATCAAAAAGTTGCCGTTTTTGGGATTCTGCTATAAATATGCTTTGAGCTCCATGAGGAACTCGCTGGCAAATCACAAAATACACAGTTCGCTCTCGTAGTGACCGTAATCAGAAGAAGAGTCGATCGAACTTTGCGAAGAATGCCCAAATTTTTAAAATTTTTAAGACACAACGTTTACTTTGGATAAAAATCTTTGTGAAACACTTGAAAGTTTTTCAATTTCTAGGTTGCTGTCTTTCAAATTGTCTTTTTTTTATAAAAGATCTAAAATTGTCTGGCCCACTTTTTTCATGTAGGGGCTTTATTATTCCGGTTTTTGCAAAACTTGAACCTTCTCTAATAGCCAATTTGCCATGGAAGGGGTTGAATGAGCTCAACTTTCCGGTTATTGGGCCCAATCATGGGGCTCCATTTTATTATAAAAAGAGCCATTTTGCAAAATGCTTAGAAAATTTTCCCCATTATCAGGCAAAAGTCTAGCCCGTAAAGATAATGAATGAATCCAAATTTGTGAATTATGGAGTTCTAGGTGAGAAACATTGGGTCCATTTTTTCCGTGATAAGTATGGGTCCAATCAATATGATGCGAGTCTTTGCACAGTGTAAACGCACCATTTGATGTCTGTAGGACAAAAGAATTACTTATTTTGTAGAGTACATACTTGTTTTTTTTTAAATTTCAAGACAATGTTAACTTTGGATTAGTAGGTTTCTGAAGATTTTAAAAGAGTTATAATTTCTAAGCTGCTTTTTTGCAAATGGCTTTTTAAAAGGTGTTGTGTAATTTTTGGCCCCTCTGATGATAGCTAACTTGCAATGGAAGGGTACGAACGAGCTCCATTTTCTAACGTTTGTGCCCGATCATGGGGCTTCTTTTTTTAAGGATCAATTTTAACACAATTCTTAGCACATTTGCTCCATTCTTTGATACCCAAGACACTAGAACCTAGGGAAAAGTCTTTAAATATCTTCCATAACTTGAGTGGATTCCGCTTTAAAATGTCAGCGGACTCCTCAAACAAATACCTGATAAATAGTTTTTGTCATTGCATTGATTTGGTCGCTGATTCTGCAAAAAGCGGACAAAGCAGTTTGCTCTCGAATTGGTAATTGTTTTTCTAGCTGAGGCTTGAAATTTGCGGCATAAGTTTCTGCGCGCCAATTTTTTTTTAAAATTTTGTTCGTGATTGTCAGTTTGTTACTTATTTTTTGTAGAGTCTAAAACAACAAAAATATCAAGAAAATTAGCCGAGTTTCGTGTTGTGATTCTTACCATTTGTTTTATTTCACTAATTACTTTAAAGTATCTTAACTGGTTAATCTTGATTTGACCTTGCTATCTTCATTCTCTCCGACGGAGAGAATGACCGTTCACTTTTTAATGTTTTAACTTAGAGATTAATTCACTTTTTAAACATATCTTATTTGTAACTAAGTAGAATTAACCGTAACAAAGGAACATTTTATCATGGCGCAGTCAAACAGCAACGAATCAAACGTGATAGGTATACCTTCATTTTGGCAAAACCACACAGTGGACCCACCAATTCCTTGGGAAGAGTGGAGCGATCTATTCCAGCTAGCAATAATCGCGAAAGAGAATATCGACATCGAAAACCTTTTGAATCCAACGGAACGATATCACCCACCTCCCCCAACATTGGAAAATCGGCCGGAAAACGAATCCGACGCTCAAAAAACATCACGCATCGAGAGGAATATTCAAGAACAAAAGAGATTCGATGATGAAGAAATGGCCTCAATAAAGTCAGAAACCAAGAAACTCAACGGCATGAGACTGGAAGAGGCGGACAAAAAACTAAGATCCATACTTTATCTAGCCCTCGGAAACGAAGGAAAGAAAATATTCGGCCAAAAATTCACGAGAGTCAAAGTTCTACAAATTTCTTTCAAAGAACTTTGGGAAAATTTGTCCGCAGCTTTTGTGAGAAAAACAAACATAACCTTCGAAAGACACAAACTCCTAAACAGAAAACAGAGGGACAGAGAATCATTAGAACAATTCTGGGGGGCACTGGCAGAAATGGCAAAACGATGTAACTTTCCCACAGGAGAAGATGAATGGATTAGAGATATTTTTATTAATAACATGAAGAATTCAGATATCCAACGGAAACTCCTCACGGAAACCTTACCACCACTAGAAGCCTTAAACGTAGCCCTGATTGACGAAAAAGGAATTACAAACCACATCAAGATGACGAATACTTTTAAATCCAGCGGATATTCTTCCAACAAATCTTTTAATCATTTTAATGTAAAAAGAGAACCCACCCTAAACATTGAAAGAAATAACACATGTATGAAATGCGGCGGAAATTTTACAAAAGGACATCTAGCGGTTTGCCCTGCTAAAGATACAACATGTACGACTTGTAAATATCAAGGTCATTTTACTAGACTCTGTAAATCACGCCGTAAAAATGTAAATATTGTGGATAGTCAAATTGTAAATAATACAGATCATCATTATCCTTCGGAACAACCAGATGTACATATTGACCACGCTAATAGAGAATGCTGTGGAGTAATCAACGCATGGTCAGAGTCTGGACATAGCGATAACGATGATTACTCTGTATTAAACGTAACAACTATCTACGACGATCAAGGAAAGGAACTGAAGAAACTACTAAATATCGGCTTAGGAAATGAAAACCAAGTAATTCTCAATATACAGGTGGATTCAGCAAGCCCTGTAAGCTTCCTTAAACAGAATGTGTTACACGAGTTGAAACTACGAGACCCTTACGTGAAAATATATCCAGTGGATAAGGCTACCAAGGAACTCTATTGTGGATTTACGAACAATGCAATAAATATCACTGGAAAAGCAATTGTCCCAATTTTCTCAAATGGATGGTCCCACAAGGAATGTCACTTCTTCCTAACTCAAGGTCATGAAAGAAATATCTTGGGAAATGACAATTTACCAAAAGTCGGAATCGAAGTTTCACAAAAACAATACGCAACATTCACCAACAAGAGAACCTGTAAGTCTATCAATTCAGTTACCTCACTTGACATAAATAATGAAATAGAAATGATTGGAAAAACCTTCAAACAACTATTCCTTCGGATTGGAAAAATAAAAAATCAAACAAAAATTACACACTTTCATGAACCATTAAAGCCAATTCAATTAAAAGGCAGGAGGGTCCCTTTACACTTACTGGATTCAATAAAAACAAAATTATACAGGCTTAAATCCGAAGGACACATCAAAAAATTAGAAAATTGTGACGCGGACAGATTTATTAGTCCGATAGTTATTACTTGTAAAAAAGACAAATCGATAAAGCTAGCCCTAGATTCAAAATTTTTCAACAAACAAATCTACAAGAACAAATATCAGATGCCTAATATACACGAATTAGTTGATAAC
The DNA here is from genome assembly GCF_963678635.1 of Symsagittifera roscoffensis. Classification (NCBI taxonomy): domain Eukaryota; kingdom Metazoa; phylum Xenacoelomorpha; order Acoela; family Convolutidae; genus Symsagittifera; species Symsagittifera roscoffensis. The sequence goes on from NW_026970834.1 coordinate 16,010, forward strand.
GTAGCGGCTCAAATTTCAAACAATTCCGTCGGAGAAGTATGGTTTACAAACCTAGACCTAAAGAACGCATATAGTCAACTTGCGCTGGACAATTTTACTAGCAGCCAATGCAATTTTAGTCTAGTCGGCGGAGATATAACAGGCACTTATCAATTTTTAACGGGTTTTTACGGACTCGGCGATATGCCAAACGAGTTTCAGAGAGTCATGGACTCAACTTTGGGAAACATTCTTTTTACAAATTGTTACCTCGACGACATATTAGTCGCTTCCAAAGGAAGTTTTAACGATCACAAGAAAATCGTTTATAAAATTTTATCAACATTAGACACTTAAAATTTCGCAGTTAAATGGTCGAAGTGCAAATTCTTCCAAAAAGAAATCGAATGGCTCGGTTTTAAAATATCGAAATCCGGAATCGCCCCACTATTCGATAAAACCAAAGCAATTAAAGATATTCCAATCCCAAAGAATCTAAAAGAACTAAGATCATTCTTTGGGTCAACTAATCAGTACATTAAATTTGTACCAAATTTAGCATCCCTCGGAAGCCCGCTTAGACCTCTTCTAAACAAGAAGTCAATTTTCCTTTGGAATGAAGATCACTCAAAAGCTTTTGTCAAGATTAAATCAGAAATAGTAAATCTTACTGAAAACACTCATTTCGACGTAAAAAAGCCCACGAGAGTAAAAACAGATGCTTCACATAATGGGTTGGGTGCATCCCTTGAACAACTTCATGAGAAGGTTTGGAAAACAGTGTCATTTGCTTCAAGATTTTTAAATCCCCATGAATCCAAATATTCAACAAACGAATTAGAGCTATTAGGAGTCGTATGGGCGGTCGAACATTACAAAAATTATCTCTACGGCTCTGAATTTGAAATTATCACCGACCACAAAGCTCTCCTTTCCGCTTTGTCACCAAATCACGGAAACAAAACATACCAAAGCCGATTGACAAGATGGGTAGATCGTCTCCTACCATTCAATTTTACTATCAAACATTTAGCGGGAAAAGATATGGGTTTTACAGACTTAATTTCAAGAACTCCTTCGGGTAAAGCAATTCCCTCATCACATTACGACGAAGAATTTGTAGTTGCTACTACCAAAAAAATATATAATGCACTCAATCCTTTGGATAATGAAAATCCATTACGTAATTCAATTAATTCGATTTCGGAAAATTGCCATAACACGAAATTACGAAATCACGTAATAATTACAGCATTGAATTTCGTCAACTCTTCCATTTCAATCTGCAATCAAAAATACTATAGAACAGAACTTTGTAACTCTAAATGTATTCCTTCGGATTTCTCAAACACTGATTTTACTAAAATTTCTCTATCAAATTCAGCCTTTATCTATTTTTTAATTCTTAACAGTAGCTTAATTAGTAATCCTTCGGATCTCAAACTTATAAATAGTGTAAATATGTCAAATAACCAAATTGTAGTAAATCCTTCCACTTCCGGGATACAGGTCTCTATCGAGTTTCAAATTTCCTCACAACACAAGAAGTTAGTAACTAAATTCCGAGAAAACCTCAAGTTACCTGAAAGACCTTTGGATTTAAATACATTATTCAATGCAAAATTGGTCGCTTTATTAACGGAAGATGATGAATTGTTAAACCCAATTGTGAAAGCTTTACAGAAAAAAGTAGATAACATCAACTCAAATTCCCGTTACTTACACCAATTTTCGAAAGACCTTCATGAATCCGACGGACTATTATATATGGATGGAAAATTGGTTATTCCGTTTACACTTAGTAACGCCGTTTTAAAAACCTTACACGAATCTCACCCTGGCCAATTCGGCATGAAATACTTGGCACAATACATTTGGTGGCCACACATATATCGACAAATTTACTTCCACGGGATTAATTGCACACAATGCACTCAAACCGGTAAGAATATAAAAAGCATCATACCAACTACACAAATTAGCGAACTTCCGACCTTATTCGAACCTAATGAGGAAATAAATCTTGACTTTGCCGGTCCACTAGATAACAACTGGGGAAACAATAAATACATCTTACTATGTATAGACCGTTTTTCAAAATTCCCTTCAGCAAAAATTACATCTTCAACGTCATCAAACACAGTAATCGAATTTCTTCAAGATTATTTCTATCTCCATGGGATTCCAAAATCTATTCGGGTCGACCACGCATCCTGCTTTACTAGTCAGGATTTTAAATTATTTTGCAATTCTCTTAATATCAAACTAATATTTTGTACAGTTGGAGACCATCGTTCTAACGGTCTTGTAGAAAAACTTGTTCATACTGTAAAAATAAATTTATTAGCAATGTCATTGGATCAACAAAAACCTACATTACAAACCGCCATTTCGAAAATCATTTGGAATCTACGATCTTCCTTCCAATCTAAAATTAAATGCTCACCGTTCGAAATACACTTTAATAGAAAACCGAACACGATCTGGAAGCAATTGGCATCTAATAATTTATCCGGTGGATTTTTAGACAAAGGGAAGTCGATCGTAAGCAGAGAAAGGGCCCTCGACTGGAACGCTGACGATCGGATAGAGGACGGATACAAAGACTCCCTCATACCGAAAAAGAACCAGTCACCATTGGAGAAAGGCTACGATTCAGACCTTCCTACTACTTCAAAACCTCCATCATCCCGAGTGCCCTTAAACAGTCCGTTTAAAGGTAAATTACTACGGAAAACTAACGGAAGTATAAACGGAAACCCCTTCTATAAACAACTAGGCCAGAAAAGAATAAACTCAACAAAATCCACGGTTGAATTATCCGACGGAAAAATTATTAGAAAGTCGGACATCGCCATTCCAAAGTCTAAATCCTCTACAATTCGTTCATTCAAAGGAAACATCTCCTTTCCTTTTTTCTCTAACGGTGATTTACAAGTAGGTCAAAGAAAGTCTCACAAACCGAAGACACAACAGACGCGGAAACCAGACACTAAGACAGGAAGACACACAGAGTCGTTCACCCCGGTCACCACCAGATCTAAAAGAACGAACCAGCCTTCAAAATCCAACAAATCGAAGAAGAACCGAAATAAAGCCTCGACGTCAAATACTGGATATTTAGCAGGTGACGAATCCATGTTCATTCCGTCGGATACGTCGGATATTAGCGATTGGGAATGGATTGCGGGAGGTTTTCCATGTAGAAAACTGATAAGAAAACGCTTCATTTCAGATAACGACAATTTTAACAAAGAACCTACCTCATCATTAGACCCTAAAACATATCAAACTAATATAAAACCTGAGATTTTAGACGATCAACCTGAACTATCAGACACAGCGGAATGCCCAATCAGTATAAAACCAGCACCTCACACCCACCTGACGAACCTTCTACGGCTACGACAACGGAGACCCCAAACATTCCTTCGGATTTGACAAAACCATTGGTAGGAGAAAAACCGGTCGATTTCCCAGTTTTCGAGATAGAGGACTCCTCCGATGAAAATGGAACCAGCGAGGAAAGACATCCTAAGGAAACTACTACCACCGGTAACGAACTTATTTTACGTTCAAGTCGAAATGTTGGTCCCCCACAATTCTATGGTAAGCGATATTACATAGATATTATAGATGAGTTAGAAAACCAACCAGGCTCCGCTATTAACCCTATATCTCTGGACGAGGATGACAACTGGAGCTCCCCCACACAAACATTCAGAGAGAATCCCTTGGATAATCAGACAAACATCTGCAACACATTACCGGAAGACAGTACACCGGATCTAGCATACACCCAATCTCCCGATCAATTCTCCATCGCCTCTACCGACGATTCTCTGAGAGATGCCGTGAACTGCTTTGAAAATTACATCGACTTAGGTAGTGAAATTTTCAACGCCGAGCTTGAAAAATTCATGGAAGGGGACAGCTAAACTCAATCAAACTTTAAAACTCGCATTTAGCCATTTAATTTGTAGTACTATTTCGTTTAAGTGCAATTAGAGCTTACCTAGCTGTAACTACGGGTTACAATCCGCCGGATTTAGGAATTTTATTATCCTGTCTAATCCAGTAATTCCTTCGGAGCACTAAAATTACATTTGTTTCACCGTGCAGTATTTAAATTTTCATTTTGTCGGACTTCTCGAGAGGGAGAAAAAGGGTTAGATAACATGTTAGGCGCTTAGTATTTTAATTTTTTTTCCCACTAAGGGGAATCTTGTGATTCTTACCATTTGTTTTATTTCACTAATTACTTTAAAGTATCTTAACTGGTTAATCTTGATTTGACCTTGCTATCTTCATTCTCTCCGACGGAGAGAATGACCGTTCACTTTTTAATGTTTTAACTTAGGGATTAATTCACTTTTTAAACATATCTTATTTGTAACTAAGTAGAATTAACCGTAACAAAGGAATATTTTATCATTTCGATTCTTCGGAATCAGCCTACAATTCACAAATACACAGTTTGCTCTCCTTTTGTTCCTACTGAAAGTAAATTGTAAGTATTTGTACAATTAAATAACTACGATATCTCTATCATTTAAAACTGATATTGCAGAGGATATAAAAAAAATTTTATGAATGTTTGAAAAAAAAAAATGATTTCTTTGCTGCGGTTTTGCAAACTGTTTTTTGATAATTTTTTGGTATTCCTCTTTTTCCATGCAAAATCTAAAAAATCTCATCTGTTGGGGATTTGAGTCCTTCTTTTGATAGCCAATTTGCCATGGAAGAGGACGAATGAGCTCAGTTTCTAGATCTTGGGCCATTTTATTTTATTTTTTAGTACATTGGCTCCATTTTTTGGTATCCAAATGGCCATAAAAATACAAACGAAACCATTTTTTTAGTTTAAAGAATACTCATTGGGAGTCATTCGGTCCACTTTTCCGTAAAATCTAGGGGAGCAATCATAACGAGAGAAGCCTATGCCCTGAGTAGGCGCACCACTTGGTGTGTATAGGCCACTGAAATCAAGAAACAAGTCCTCAAACATATTCCATAATGTAAGTGGATTCCAAAATGTCTGTGGACTCCGCGAAATAACACCTGATAAGTAATTTTTGTCGTTACATTAAATTGGTCGCGGATTCTGCAAAGAGCAAACATAGCACGTTGCTCACGATTTGGCACCTTTTTCCTATCAAGGCTTGATATTTGCGACTTAATTTTTAGCGCACCAATAACTTTTAGTAATTTTGTTCGTCATTGTGTTAGCTATTTGTTTGTGGAGTCTAAAACAACAAAAATATCAAACAAAAAAGTCATGATTCGGATTCTACGACAAACTTGGTTTCCATTTGTTGCAAACCCGAATACAATTCACAAAATACACAAATTGCTCTCGCTCCAAACTTGACACTGAGTAACAGGAAGACAGATATTTTTCTATTTGTTTTATACTTTTTCTATTTTTTACCACTGATTTTTATCCACATGGATATACGAATATACATGTTTTTTTTACGCTTGCGACTAGCAAGCATTGTCAAAGTGGAAAAAAAAAATTTCTAGTTACAGCTTGTTTAACTACATCACAGAATCATTTCTGCAGCATTCATTTCTGCAGGAAACAAACATGTTCATATTTTTCGAAATTTCCAAACTAACAAGTGGGAAATTTTTTAAAATCAAAAAACGATCGGCCTCTGGGTTGTCTGCTAACGGCTTGTTGGTTTAGTTGCCACTTTTTTAAAGTTTTTTTTTGTAACTGAAAACGTTTTGTGATTCTTTGATGTAAATTGTTATTTTTACACTTGCGAGAGTAAGTGTTTTGTATTCGAGAACCAAACTTTTTTCACGTACGCAATTTTTCTGACACATGTAATTGAAATTGATATTGACTTATACTAATTACAAATTGAATAGTAACTTCAATGCCTCATTGCACTTGGACTGGAGGTAATGTAGTTGCTTTTCGAAAAGTTTAATCGCTCAAAATTTATTTGAGAAAAGTTTCCTTTGACATTTTTTGTTGTTGCGTTAGTTGACGTCTAACTACGAGCTATCGGAATAGTGAACGCCTGGAAATACTAAAAAATCTTTTTTTGCTAATGGCTGTGTTTCTCGTCTGTTTTTGGAAGATTGAATTTTTGCATTTCAAAAAAAAAAGGTTTTTTTTTTCAAAAAAAATTCGAAAAAGTATCATGACAGCCCTTTCCTTTGCCATTTTGGTTTTGGG
>NW_026970835.1:0-31648 GCF_963678635.1 Symsagittifera roscoffensis
CCTTTGACCTTCTTTTTTGACCTCACCAGCCAGACTTTGCACCAAATGAGTGTGGACAACTCGGGATTTTTGAAGCTATTCGCCGAAACTCCAGATGATAAGAAACGCATCTCTCTCCTCCATTATGCCTACTTTCATGCCAAGAATTCCAGCGACAAGGAAGACAGCTGGGAGTCTCTCTCTGGAACTGTAACTACTGAAAATCATGGTTTGGAACGCCCAATTTTGACTCTGATTGCGGACGACATACAGTGCATGGAGACGTCAAACTTCTTGGCTGAATTGATCGCTTGTTCGGCCTACAAGTCGTTCGCTAGTCGCACCCACCCGAAGCAGGTGCAGAATTTGGTGAAGATGTTTCCCTACACTTCTTCTGCATCGGAAGGAGACATTGCGAATAGAGGTTAACAATTATTTATTGGCCATCCTATTTTTTGAAGAAAAAAAATAAGATTAGTTCCTAGTTCAATCCTGAAAAATTGAAGAAAAAGTGATTTAAGTAAATAAGAATATCATTGGCAAAAATTTACCACTAAAATCAAGTTTTTGAGTAACATAAGAGTACAATCATAATTATAAAGGTTAGCTAATGAATGATTGCAAAACTTTCTCGCTAAATGGAAAGTTGCGAAGTACCGAAAAAAATATCAAGGCAGTGACTTCAGTGATCTTGCTGTAGACTTCTTAGAAGAAAATGGAATTTTCTTGCTTTATTATTACTCTATTCTAGATTATAGCAAGATTTGCTTTTAATTTGCAAAACTTTTGCAAGTTTGCTTTTTCATTTGTCAAAAGTATGCCAGATTTTGCATTCATCTTGCCTGCTTCTTGTCAGATTTGCATTCCATTTGCAGGAAAAATTATCAGTTCTCTTGTTTTGTTACTGTGTTTCTGTTTAGATTGTGCTCAGTATTTGTTCCGGGACAAAGAAAACAAACCAGTTTCAAGTGGGGGTGGAGCTGGAGCAGAAGGGGGAGAGGGAGGGGGAGGCAATGTGGATGGGGGGAGACCAACAGCATTTCACATGGTGGGAAACAGTATTTCCGAAGAACGAAGTCTACTCGTAGCTGTTGCATGCACACGAATACCACAGGTTACTAAGCCGAAGGTTTTCATGGCCGAAGGACCGAATATACGAAACTTTTCGACCAGTTGAATATCCTCCAAAGTGTCCTAATCTTACTGATTTTTTTCTCTTGCTTCTTTCTTAGTTAACAAACTGAACTTTGATTGATTAATATAATTTTCAGTCATTCGGTCCTTCGAAAAAAATGAACATTGCTCTGTTTAGGAATTGGTCCATCAAGAGGAATTGCCTTTGAAAATTTTTTTCTTGGACTCAGGTTGCTGAAAAAAATTTCAGTTTTTGAACGATGAGATGAAGCTATTATACGGCTTTTCAGATAAGTCAGTAGGCGCGGGTCTATGAATTTCTCGAGAGGGGGGGGGGGGGCGAATTTTCAAAAAAAAATTTGAAATTTTTTGTCGACTTTTTTTTAGGTCGAACAAATTGATTTTCTGAACTCTCCCAAACCACTATAAAGACACTAATTTTACAAAATTTTCTGCGCCGCAGGCAAATTTTTGCAAAAAAAAAACAGGCCAAAAAAGCGTTTTTAGGCACTTTTTGGGAAACTTTGACCAAAAAATTGCGTTTTTTCGGCGCGCGCTCCCTCCTCAAAATTAGTATATATTGGCGCCAAAGGCGCCTTAAGAAAAATTTTAGGGTCCGTAACCAAAAATGGATATCTCAAATAGTTCAAAGGGGGGACCCTTTCGGTTGGCAGGGGGTCGAGTACCTAAGAAAGAGCGTCGCCCCCCCGCCCCCCTTAAGTCCGCTACTGTAAGTCAGTATGAACTTTAATGGAAATAATCATAGAGTAAACTGTCATCCGTTGATTTTTGATAACTTAAATTAAAGAAATTTTTTTTTCTCGTAGATTGCAGATTATTTTGGGCCGAAATGTCCCAACCAAAAACTGTTCGCTGCAACTGCCAAGCTGATCGACAAAGCTAAACACGAGAACGCGAAACGAACCCTCAACGACATTTTTAACAGCGACTCCAACTGGAAACGACTCAAAAACGGGCGACTGTCCTTCAAACATCTCTCGTCCTACAACCCTAGTGGAAATCCACCCAAAAACAGGGGGAAATATCTACCAAAAAGTTCATCTTTGGTGTTTCTGAAAAATAACAAAGGTATAATTCTCAATTTGGAAGCTTATAATCCGCGTTCAATGTCAGATATGCATTTTTGGTCCAATCGAATGATGAAAAATTTTTTTGTTTTCAACACTCGAACCACTTTTCATAAATAAACGTCAGATGGCTAGATTGGATCGAGTGGTTAATCAAATGAAATCCTTTTTTTTCGTGATGCATATTATAATGAAATCAGACTGCAACAAAAAGCAGCTAAACTACTTTCTCGGAACCTAAAAAAATTATATGAAAGTTTTTGCTGGCAGAGTAAAGAGTAGACCAAGAGTGCATAAAAATGAGAGTCAGTCTGTGTGATATTTTATTAAAGACCACGAAAACATAATTAAGACTTCGCAGTAATGACAATAATTACATGGCAGTTTAAATGAGAGTAATTACACGATGACTTAAAAATGATAAGAAAAACCATCCCCTCCACCCCGATCAAAAAGCAAAAAGCAATTCACGAATGAATAGAAATATGACTCAGATTGCTTTCCATTCTTGGTTTCAGCTAAGGGTGCTTTTCATACTTGATCTTCAAGAACGCTATTTGGTATTTTTAAGCTATTTTCATTCAATTTGGAGCTTATTTTTACTCCAATCCCGCTACATACAAAATGGCTGATGTTTTTGTTATTTAAAAAGTTTGCCATAAATTATTCATTTTTACAAATATGACCACGTGCACGGAAGTTTCTGATAAATTATAGAGAACATTTGTCGAAACTTTGTAATCCAGCTTTAAGAAAATAAAAGCATATTTGCTTCAGATGACCAGAAGTGTCCCATACTTTGGTTCAAACTCTCCTTCTTCATTCGAGAGTTGAGTGACCTCAAAAAGAACACTGCCTCTTCAAGGTTCTACACCGAAAGTCGAGACGCCCTAGTCGAAATGTGTGAAGTGTTCTGCACGCACCTTATGCAACAAGTGCACTTTGTTCTTGAGTCCTTCTGGGAACTTTGTGAAATGGGATCATCGGCGCCCTATGTGCCGCCCAGAAATAGCCAACAAGGTGTGATTTGTTCTAAAAATGGGCTGAAAACTCTCAATCAACGGGCGGAACCGAAAGAACGCTTGCTGCTGGAGTGTTTCCTCAAAACTCAAATTGCGGTGGAGTCGTTGGGATTTGAAATGCCGCCAGCCTACTCAGACTTTGTTTTTTCATTGGGTACGTTTTCTTGTTTTTTAGTGAAATTTTTCACTCCCTACTTGAAAACTTTTCACAGCACGAACAAAAAAAATTCTAGTAAGCTTCTCTTTTTCATGATTTTTAGGCAGTTTTATGTTAAATCACAGTATAGTAGATAGTGAGATATCTTACCAGTGTGGTCAACTCGTAGAATATTGTTTGTCATAATACACCGCCTATAAGTCACGTTATCGGTTTTCGGGGGAGATGTTAGTGCAACTCCTTAGTATAGAAAATTAGATCTTAATCCTACTCTTAGTTTCCTTGGTCTCAATAGATCATATGTATAAACACTGATTTTTTGAGTTTGAGGTTGACATTAGTTTCTTACGATCAGTCGGTAAAAAGTTCTGAGTACCAACCAAGTTGCATAAATAAATTTGGAGCAAATTTTATAAAAGGAGTGGTAGCAAGGGTACCGTGTTCGTCCAGAAGAAAAAATTAAGTTCAATTACTGATTAAAACTCATCAGTCTCTTAATTGAAGCCAAAAAAAACTTAAATTGTGAGCTGACTTGATCCATGGAAAAAAGCAATTTTTAAATCACAAAAAAACTCGTGCGTTCGTTTCGTTTGCAATAGTTTTTGAATCCAATTTTTTGAAACCCATTGGCTCTCATGCTTTAATAAGGTTTTTAAGTACTAATACTTTGTTAAATTACTAAAAGTTTGAACTTAACTCACTTAACATTATATTTTTTCCAGTCTATGGTTAAAAAATTTACCTGTCATAATTTTTGTTAATGGGTTGATAAGAAAAAGTTCAGAACAACTCGAGAACTAATTTATGACTCTTTTCCACTTTTCCCCCACGTTTGAGTTTCAGTTTTGAAAAATAAAGTCACAATGTAATGAAAATTTGCATGTTGAACAAACTAACTATTGTGAACACATTTGTTCTTCATAAATTACTTCGTAACATCACGCGTTCAGCCAGAATAACACGAGGCGAGTGCACGTAATTCATTCTAATTTTATAACCAGTGATTTTTATCCGAGACCAAAACTTTAAAATCTGTACTGGTTTTGTTCCGACTTTCGTAACGAAAGTAACGGAATACTTGGCTCGGAGTGATTTTTTTTCAGACAAGTTTCGACTTCTTAACTAGTCATTTTTGACGGAACTTTTTTTGATATCATTAAAAAGGTATTGTTGTGTTGAGGTTGAGCTTGAAAAAATATTTTACCTGTAATCATTTTTCGTAAAGTTATGAGAGTTTAAAAATTGCCATTTTGGCCTATTTGGGGCAATTAACGTGCTATACATTTTGCGCTATTAACGCGTAAGCGGAGATTTAATCCGTCTTAGAAAACGTTACAAATTGGTTAAAGCAAGCAATTTGCCGTGATTAATTTGTTTTTTAGGAGCGAAAACTATTCCTATGGCGTGTGGGGGAATGATTTTCACAAAAAAAAACAGATTTAAAAATTGTAGAAGAAAAAACGTCAAATTCCCTGCAAAAATTTAATTGCATTTATTGTTCCGACTTTCGGTACGAAAGTAACGGAATATTTGTGCTCGGGGTGGGTTTTTTTTTCTTCAGACAAATTTTGACTTTTTAACTAGCCATTTTTGACGGAATTTTTTTATATCATTCAAAAAGTATTGTTGTCTTGAGCTTAAATTTAAAAAGAAATTTCGCCTGTGATCATTTTTCGTAAAGTTACGGGGGTTTAAAGATTACCATTTTGGGCATTTTGACCAATTTGGGACAATTAACGCGCGATATAATTCGCGCTATTAACGCATAAGCGGAGATTTAATCCGTCTTATAAATCGTTCCAAATTGGTTGAACGAAGCTAATTTGCCATATTTGATTTGTTACAAGGAACGAAATCTCTCTTTTTGTACTTTAAATGGCGTGTGGGGGGCTGATTTTCATAAAAAATTTTAAATTTAAAAAAAAAAAATTTCATTTTATTTTATTTCATTTAACTTTTTTTTATGTTATTACTGCTGCTCCATAAACCTTAAAAGGCAGTCGGAACATTCAGGGCTTCGCCCTGATACGAGCAGTCTTGTTAAACATATTATTCAAACTATTAAACAAAAAGGCAACGCGGCAAATTTCTTTTATTTTTCTTCGGTCCCACTGATTGTGGTTCACAAACCTGCGGTCGCGCCGTTTGTTGATAAATTTCCTGGGTCGCGCCGAACGCAGACACACCTCCTTTTAATGCAAAACTTAGAAACAACAAATTTGGCCATGAAGGTTTAAAATTGCCCAGTTTTGATCGCGACACTCTGGAAACTCTAAATTTGGTCGCTGTAATCAAATCCTAAAACCACAGCCTCAAAAAACTTTGTTTTGTATAAAATTTGTTCAATTCGAAAAAGCAGTCTGTTAGCTTGTATAGTCACTATAGTCTCTGTAAAAATCTGATAACAAGCAATTACACAACATTTAATTTTCGAAAATAAGGGAAAAATTGAGCCTGTGGTTTATATATTTTCTCCCAAAGTTTTTGGGCTTTTAGCTAGCATTTTTTCTACAAAATTTAATATATACTTTGAAAGATATGGATAACTTGAGCTCTATTATCAGTTTGAAATTAGTCAACTGCCAATTGTAACAATTATAATAAATTTTCATGATAAAATTTATTATAATTGACGCAATATAATTTATAATAAAAACTTTTATAATTTCATAATAAATTTTCCGTGTGAACGATTTAGATAAAAATTTATCCCTTAAACACTTCTTCTTGATTTAATATGCTGTAACTTCTGCTTGTAGGAATCAGATCATACAGTCTGTCCTACTTCAGCGCCATGTTAAACGGAGGAGTGTTCAAGCTGTCTCCACATTCTTGCAGAAGAGTCTTTGAAGAGTTGGATGAAAATCAAGGCGTGAACGATCAATCTCCGTCTTCAAACGACGACTCATCATCAAAGCAAAAGGAAGTGTTTTCATTTAAACACGACATTCTTCTTAGATACGACTCTTTGTGGTTAGTAGCTTCGTTAAGAAAATCTTTTCACATGAGTTTTTGAAGTTTTTGGAGCTAAACCTATAACATCATCTCAGGGTTGGATTCAGGATTTTTTGACGGCAGTTCGGCCCCATATCCCGTCAAGAAATATCCTAGATCCACCCTTATTTGATGAATGGGGGTCGGGCGGGAATTTTCAATAAATTCTTAAAAAATTCGTTATTTTTTATGTACTCTGCAATTTCTTGAACTCTCCTAAAGCTTCAAAAAGACTAGTTTTTAACAAAGAAAGATTTTATACAGCCGCCGAAGTTTTTAAATGCCTTTTTTTGGCAATAACTGGATCTCGAATTCCTCAAAAGGGAACGTTCTTCTAAATCTGCTCCTGCATCAAGTGCAACCTAAAATAGCTCCATATAAAAAACTATAACTCAAATCACCAAATTTTACTTTTAGCCCTCTAGCAGATATTCAAACTGTTGTGAACTGGGAACCGGGCAAGCGAATTTGCCAGGAGATGGCACTGATGAAAAAACTATCTGAAGTCACCGGCTATTTCGACCGCGGACCCCTACCTGCTCCCCCGAACCCCTTCCCGTCATTCGGCTCATCCACATCTCTCGGCAGCTCCGAGAGCAGCGAGAGCTTCGACAAAGCCGAGAGCCCCGAAGGTGGTCCCTCTGTACCTGTAGATTTAGTCAGTGAAGCCAGGACGAATTTCAGAGCGTACATTTCGTCTAAGCTGGGCAAAAACAATGCATCCCAATATTTCGTCACGCCGCCTCCGGGTGAAAATACTACATCTCAAATTGACGACAGTTTGTGGTTCTATGATTAAAGTGCTTGCGAAGCTATTTTTTAATTCATTACCTCTCGAAATATTTATTTAGATAAGTTATAAACTGTTCAATATCCATGAAAGTTGATGAAAGTTTTGAATGGCCACCAGTTTTTTGTTTTAGAGTTTTGTGTCAAAGCTGTGTGAAATCTTTTCTAGGATGTTGTTAAAAGCGCGTTGTCTCGACAGGATTTACCAGTGAATCAATTATTTGACAGTAAATCTATACCAACGCTGGAAACTCTCCGGAGCAATTTGAGAAACGATGGTCGCATGGAAAAATTTAACATTTTGCAAATGACAGTTTTGCGGAAACAGAAAACAATTCGAAGGTGCAGGAATTTTATTTATGGTTGTTGTATTTGCCCGGAAAAAAATACCCGATTCCAAAATTTTTCCTAGAAATTCTTACTCAGAACACAAAGTTTTTATTTAAGAAATAGAAACTTTGTCTCTGGGAGTCTTTCGTGCCCAAAAGATCATAGGCGCGAATTCTTTGAACTACCAATTAGAGCTCAGAATTGAAAAATTCGAAAAAAAATATCCCAATAAGCTCAGTCAGTTTTGGGCAGTTTATTGGGCGTTGATTGGTTGAGAGTTTTCGTGCATTCGGTCTTTCGCGCGTGAGAACAGCCACATACTTCTTCACTCAAACCGAGAAACTCAAAATACCTGCCTGCGTAACAAAAGTATAAAAGAATTATAAAACTTAAATTAAAAAAAAAACTGGATGCAAAATTCATACATTCGATGTCATTGTAACTCCCTTTTTTAGAACATAAATAACGACAGTCTTTATTCTTATGCAGTGAAATGGTAAATGAATTGGTGTATAAGAACGCCTGATATCAGAATCGAGTCAAAAGTAAGTCCTGCACAGTAGTTTTTAGTCGTGACGTCAGTAGTAGTATTTTGAGGCCAATTTTCCTCAATTTCGTCATCAACTATGTGAGCTTCGATCCATTCTTCTAAATGAGCCGTCATTCCAAGTTCGGACAGCTGGCAATTGAGCGACTTAGTCACTACATAACCCGACAAGCATCGTTTTTTTGGATCGTTCAAATCTAAACCGAGAATTGGGTTCCCGACGTCCTGTCTGCATAGCTTCTCGACCGCTTTGTCGTCTTTTTGCCCACAGGTGTATTTTGTATGCAGGGGAAGATTCGGTTCGCATTTCGTTATTTTTACCTCAGTAAAAGTGGTGTTCAAATTTTCAACCTGCTTGAAAGAAGTGAATACTTCTTCCCGCCAGTTGTTGCAGAATCTCAATGTCGTCGCGGGCTTTGGGGGCACTGCGTTTGATTCTTGTGCAGGTTCGGCAGGTTTGAAGGGTTTGATTGTCACGATCACTATGTTGGATGTCACCGGGTCTGTCGAAAAGCTGAAATCGTATTTTGGTTTTTTGAAATCAAAAATGAAATTTTATTAGAGCTCGGTTCATCTACTGTATCTTTTAAACAATTCATGTATATCTTGTAAGACATCCTTGATTTATTTTATTTTTCTTTCCCTTCTACCCCTCCTCGCATAGGAATAGGTTTTGTGTCATAACCAGGGGCGGATCTAGGATTTTCTCGAGGATTTTCTGAAGATAAAATAAATCCTAGTTGATATCCTAGTTAGTCTGCAATTTGTTTTAGAACAAATGCTTCAAATGTAGATTATTTGCAGATGAGGGGATAGGAAAAATAGACTGCTCGTTTCGAATTGTAAAAAAGTGTTTTAACTTTTTACAGGTGCAAGGATGAAGCGAAAGCAATTTCTTCGAACACAAAAAATACTGTCGTATACAAATGCTCAAAAAACGTGCCAAAAATGCTGTATTGAGGAACTTTTGGAATATTTTTAACAAATTCTGTCGATTGCGCTCCCTTCTCACATTTAATATTGAACTTCTCATGACTGCTAAATTTTTCTAAGAAAAACTTTATGGTTGGTTGACCAAAAAAAATGTCATAGATGCAGGGATGGATCTAGGATTATCTTGAAGGGCGGATTTTCAAAAAAAAAAAATCGATTTTAGGGTTTTCAAAAATTTTAGGGTTGGTGACCGAAAATGGATGTCATGAAAAAAACCAAAGGCGGAAAACCCTTTGTTTGGTGAGGGGGTCGAATCCTTAAAAGAAGAAACATGCGCTCCCCTTCCCGCCTCTGCATAGATGTAAAGCTACCCTTTCGTAGCTCTCTTGATGGTCGAAAAAGGCGAACCTCCGCTGATTATTCTGAGCAGACGGCGAATCGATTGTGCCAAAATGTTTCAAAAAACCCGAAAATTAGTCAAATACTTTTTGTTGAAACAGGATAATAACTTCGTAGAATTAACACTCACTTGGCCGGTATGTCGATTTTGGCTATCCCAGCTGTGTGGAACTTCATTCTCTTGTCTGTATTTTGAGTATCGTTATAGGTCACAGTCGCATCTGAAACACATACTTTCAAAGATAGAAAGTGAGAAGTTTTTCTTCAGCGTCGTTCGCGCTTTCAGTCAAATCTGATCTCACGCTTCGGTTCCATAGCAGTAAGCAGACAACCGCGTTTTTTTCCTAAGTATGCTTTCGCATCGCGAGTCTGATTGGTTAAAATTGTTTTTGTATACCTACAGACGATACAGAATACGCGGTTGTTTACTTACAGACCGTCATCTTCACGCTAAATCTCTTTTCTTTTATCTGTTAAGTTGATACTTTAGAACAGATAGATATATAATTTCAAGGTGTGAGTATAGCTGATTTTTTTTTTCGATTGAAATGCATTTTGTAACGCAAATTGAACAAAAACTTTTTAACAATTTAAAAATTAACCCCCAAAGGAAATGAGAAGCACCAAAATTTTATTCCACTTTTTAAGGGAGAACCACGATTGAAACCTACTTTATATTATTATTTTTTTCCGATCTGCGAAACTGAAGGCACTCTCGCTATTATCACGCAAAAAAAAACAAATAATGGTGAGCCTCGAACTCTCTGGGTTGAGATTCAATATCCTCCTAATAAGACTTCCAAAACTCGTAGGTATTTAGTTTTCGCAACCACCATAGATAACGTGATCACGTTTGATTTTCTCACCCCTCCAGTATTTCTCATCGATCATTTCTCTGAAATCTTTTGTGAAGCAGTAAGCAGTCGTTATCACTTTGTTTTCCTTCACGAAAGTTCCTCCGCATCTGATGCTCCCATTCTTGCCTGTCGGAATTTCCAAGTGGGCAAAATAAGCGGGCCATGATAACCTTTGTACTTCGCATTTTGCGAAACTTATCAGAACAAATATTGCAAAAAATTTTACCCAAATTGCCATTTTCATTTTGCCAATTTGCCAATATTTGTTGTTAAATTACCAATTTTTATCAAATTTCAGTTTTGAATTATTTTTGAATTATTTGAATTCTGTCTTGAAAGATGTGAAATGTTTGTGGGAACCAAAATTTATGGCAGTAACTTGAAATGAAGAGTCGTTTGATTTCAAATGAAGTTCGTCGATTTAAGCTGAAGTTCTGATTTACTGTCCGCCATTTAAACGGTGCTTTGTCAATTTAAAATCAGGTCACTACGTCGAAATTTTCAAACCTATAAAGGCGGCCTATAGTCGTGCACTCATTTAGCAGACAAGTCCCTGAAATGGAACCAGGGTGTTGCATTTATCACTCTAAAAAGCTTTAAGTACAGCTTTTCAGTGTTGTAAATGTCAAAAAATTGCATTTGGAAAATCTTAGACTACTTGAGTATTCGGTTCGTTACTGCTATATGAAAATGCACTACAATTCAAGCGCTTAGTTATTCGCTTTTAAAAATTTGATGACCAAATTTGAAAGCAGACATCAAAAAGTGTCTACAAGAAAGTAATTTCTACCAACAAGGGCTCATTTTGATGCTAGTGTGAATTTATATCATATAGAAAGTTTGTCTTCAAACTCATATGAACCTTCGACTCATTGTGAATCATCCAATCATCTACTTTCTGAAAATATGACATAAATGAACAAGTTGGAAATTAAAAAAAAATCAGAATATCGAGTTTTGACAAGTCTTTTTTAGCACAAAGTTACATGATTAAATTTGTATTTTGCTAAAAAATTTTTTGAAAAAGTATAACAATTTATCATTTTTTTTTGCTTAAATTTGTGACCGCAAAATTTTCAATAGCAATGAATAAAATTTCTGAAAACCAGCGAGCTTATTTTGCATGTAGAAATGCGCATATATCGGCCATTGAAAACATAAGAGAAACTTTTATGATTAAGAGTTTTTATATTCAACGTTTTTAGTCATTTTGCTATAGATTGTACCGAGCGTTGACGTTAATTTCTTCATAGTTCACACTTTTATTGAAAAATATTGAACTTTCAGAAAATCAAAAACTCATGTTTCGTTTCAACTCGTTGTTTCAATGCAGGTGATTCTTGTATCCAGGCAAAAATATCAGCCAAAACAGTTTAAAAGCAATTGCAACAAAAAGTTTAGATTTTACTTGATATGTTGATTTGAACAAATACGCTATTAAAATTGAGTTTTTAATATGCAAAAGTAAACAGAAACATTTTTTGCAGAAAACTATTTAGCGGAAAAACAAGCACATTATTTTTCATATTCCAGCGACAACCCATTTTGTATTTTATATACGGACGGGAGGGGTTGTGTTTTCCATTCAAAATGTTCTATATTGTTCACCCCAAGGCTCCATTCTGATGCAGCATTTTTTCTTTTTTTATAGATGTTTTGTCGCCCGTTGATTTGAAAAGCAAAATCAACTAGAGTACGGATGACACGTCAATGTTTAATAATGATACAAGGAAGCTGTTGACAATGGAAAAAGTTAATTACCGGGACAAGGAAATTAGAAGATCAGAGTATATTTGAGTTTCGACGGTACCCCCATCTAAGAAAAGTGGAAAAAAATCAATTATAATGGGTTTTTGTGGTCTAAAATGTATTTAATATAGTCGATTCCCATTTTGCCCCAGACAACAAAAAAATAGTAATTTTGATTCTAATCCATTGTTTTTATCCAATTTAAAGTTAATTATAATCCATTCAAAATCAATTAAAATGGACTTTTCCAATTTACTTTTAATTCACGTAGTTTATATTTTGTAAAAATTACTGCATTTATCAAATAAGTAATGCAAAATGTTTGCAAAGCGGCTGTATGGCCTACTCATATTCTAAATCTAAGACCAACGTTTGCCCCTTTGCCTCTTTTACCCCCCCCCCCCCCCCCAACGATTGCTCTTTTGCCCCACCCCTCAGGCTAATGTTTGTCCCTTTTCCTTTTACCTCATCAACGTTTTCCAATTTGCCCCATTCCCTCATCAGCACACGTTTCTAAATAAATTAAGAAAAAGGTTGAAAGTAAGAAAAACTGAGAAATACAAAATGATAAACAGAAATCAAAGTTGCGCTGAAAAAAATGTTTAAACTTAACAATAAGTAATCAATTTTAGTTTTAAAACAATGAAAACGACTTTATGTGCATTGAAATTGGCATCTCAAACAAAGGAAAAAAGGTTAAAATTGAGTTTTTTTGTGCTTAACCATAAAAGTGAAAAATGAATCAATCATAATTGATTTGCAAGGGATTTTAATGCTTTAGTAAAGAAGTGTAAGGATTCTTTACACTTGGAATAGCATTATAATCTATTTTTACTTAATGATAATCAAGTATTTTTGTTCCGACTTTCGATACGAAAGTAACGGAATATTTGTGCTCGGGGTGGGTTTTTTTCTTTCTTCAGACAAATTTCGACTTTTTAACTAGCCATTTTTGACCGATTTTTTTATATCATTCAAAAGGTATTGTTGTTTTGAGCTTAAATTTGAAAAGATATTTCACCTGTGATGATTTTTTGTAAAGTTATGAGGGTTTAAAGATTTCCATTCTGGCCATTTTGACCAATTTGGGACAATTAACGCGCAATATAATTCGCGCTGTTAACGCGTAAGCGGAGATTTAATCCGTCTTATAAATCGTTCCAAATTGGTTGAACGAAGCTTATTTGCCATAATTGATTTGTTACAAGGAACGAAATCTATCTTTTTGTACTTTATATGGCGTGTGGGGGGATGATTTTCATAAAAAATTTCAAATTTTAGAAAAAAAAAATTTCATTTTTTTTTATTTCATTTAATTTTTTTTAGGTATTACTGCTGCTCAATAAATCTTAAAAGGCAGTCGGTACATTCAGGGCTTCGCCCTGATACGAGCAGTCTTGTTTGCTTTTAGAGACACTGACAATGAGACTCATTTTTAATCGATTTATATTCCCGGAACTCCAGTGCGGGTAACTTGCGTGCAAATTGGGTGAAATTTTTCTGCATACTTTAATTAACCTTTGGTTGAGTATACCCTGGTTGTCCAACTCTAAATCAAGTTATGAGCAACCAAATAGTTTAAAAATTGCATATCAAATTTTTACTGAATTTTTTCGATTTGATATTGTATAAACATTTTACAATAAAACTTTGAACAGTTCTGGGATAATAAATTTTTTGTTTTTGTGTATCTTCATTTTAAACAACAAAATATGTTGTCAATTCTTGTCGTCTAAATTCACAGAGCTATCACCTAAGTTCAGTTATTTCATAATCGTCTAATATGCTGGGCATCTAATTTCCTAAACCCTTAACTATCAGCTCCTCTAACTGCAAGGATCGTGAATTTGTCAATGAGCTTTTGAAGACAATGCAACATAAATCATTTTTTGAATCCATTGAATCTTTTAAGTTTTTCAGAGATCACATTTATGATAAACATAACATATTTGGGCAGTTAAAACAAAATTATTACATTTTGAGGAAATTATGTAATACAATTGAAAAAAAAGTTTTTTAGGACAATTTTTTTCCGATATAAAATGTATTTTTTTTTAGTACAAATGTTTTGTTTTCTATTGTATAAAAATCCTTACACTTCATAATCTGCAACGGACCGATTGAACTCAAAGTTTAAGCTTTGCAAGCGTTTTGCTAGCATGATTGTCCATGTTTTCTGGACAAAAAATTGTTTCTAAAAGTCTAATTACGCTTTATGATAATACTCTTTTTGTTCAATCAGATATTATTAAGTTTTTTTATGCCCCAATACACCGCTTGACTTTTCAAAAACCGACGCACAGAAATCCAGAATTTCAACAAAATTTTTCTTGACACTGGTCAAAACAAGCAGGCTAATGAATTACGCTGCAGACCTGGGTGCAGAAAAAACGAAAGAACAGAATTATTAACAGGGATAAAAATTGTACCCATATTTGGTACAGATCACCAAAAATTTATCATCGCGCAGTTTTTGATTGATTTAATTCATTATACTTCATGAAATTGTACCGTGTTTTTATGCGGTAGTTTGAATTGCTAGTTTTGTTTAATTATTCAATTTTGGACTTCGTTTGCTTTTTTCATCGCGTCTTTTAAGGTTCCGTATTCTTTCATTATTTCATCCAAGAGTTTCTTGATGTCCTGAACGAACTTTGTCTTCATATCTTCATACTGGTTGATCTTATTACGACAATCTCCACGGAAAGTGTTGACGCGAAAGCTGTGATCGCTCTGAAAAAAAAACTCTGGATA
This sequence comes from Symsagittifera roscoffensis, assembly GCF_963678635.1. NCBI lineage: Eukaryota > Metazoa > Xenacoelomorpha > Acoela > Convolutidae > Symsagittifera > Symsagittifera roscoffensis. The sequence goes on from NW_026970835.1 coordinate 14,733, forward strand.
GGTCTTATTAAAAAGTTCTATGATCATTTCTAAGAAATTCATAATGTTTTTCATTGAAAAAATTCTGTGATCGCTCTTAAAAAACTTGTAAAAGTTTTTATAAAATTAATGATGATTATTAAAGAAAGCATTATGGTTTTTCAAAAAATTACTTAAACTTTTTCCCAGTATTTTTTTTCGGTTTTTATCATTTCAGCTTTTTCAATTTCAAATTTCAAGTTTTTTCATAAAAAAAAGTATTTTCCCAGTAGTTTTTTTTTATCATTTTCACAAAATATTTTCATAAGCAATTCAGCATATTTTTTTTTGCAAATAGTCTAGACTTCTATCATGAATCGTATTAGAAAAAGTATATTTTCTCCAGAATTCCTCTCAAATTTGAGCTGGGAAAAAATAATTTGCCATATAAGCTTATTTTTAGAAAAGCTCAAAAAAATCTATTCGGCCGACCTGAAAAGGTCGAAATTTTTTTGTAGATCTTTTTCTAATAAAACTAGCTCCCCTCATGAAAAGTGAAAATTTAAGGTGTTTGCTTCGCCTCTAACTCCATTTCCATGTTTTTATAAAGTCGAAAATAAAAATAAAATTTCTTTGAATTCTTTGGATTTTTTGGATAATTTTTTTACAAGACATTTTAGAAAAACTTGCTTCGTAGAGTGAACTGGAAGCCTGCTCTTCGACCAAAAGAAGTTTGAGGAACTCATTTTGGTACTCCAGGATGTCAAATGTCATCTCCTCCAATCTCCTTAGGGTGCAGTTTGACAGCCTCTCAACGTCCTCCATTCCCGTTTTCACTTTGATCTACAGAACGAGACATATTTTGTGCAAAATTATGACAAGTTTATCGATGATAGCGCGCGAATAACCAAAGATAACCAACCCTCATTTAAATTTTCAATTTTTTTTTTCATTATTATGTACTTATATTTTATTTTTTAAGTTGTTTTTATTTATGACCGTTTATTGGAGGTAAAGGACCAAAATAAGAGTCGTTCAGATCTTTACGAATAGCTAACTTTGTTCCCCTCTTGAAAATTTCAAGAACAACAATTTATGAGGCTTCTTAAAGCACTTTCCTGAGAATAAAAAAAAGCCTTGGAAGAAAAGCAAAAACGGCTTTTTCTAAAAATGTTTTTGCTTTTTTTGATAAAAAAAGCTGTTATACAATCGAAATTTTCTTTTCTCCGGGTTTTTGTCTGCTCATAGCCAAACGAACATCAACATTTGCTAAAAAAAATGCCGAATTGTTTGTGGTCGAAAGTATCTGTGATTCGTGCAAATTAAATTTAAATTAAGAAATCGGGGGTGAAATTGTAGATTATGTGAAAAAGTCGAGGCTTACATTCAGAAGTCGGAGGTAAAATCATTATTTTTTGTTTTGTCGGTTTTTAAACTAAAATGAAAAGCAAAAGCTATTTTTTCTATAACATGATGTTGAATTTTAAACAAATTCTTCTTAGAATTTTTCAACAAAGAGACATTTTTTCTAATGTGAAAATTACTCTAATGTTGTAACCAAAGACACAAGCTTAATCCCCAATGTTGCAAGTTCTATCAATACCAGTTACAAGATTCAATACAAACTTTCCGCAATTGCAAAATCAGAGCCTTATCAGAACTTAACATCAAAATCGACTATGAGACAGAACATGAGGAAAAAAATGATTTTTTTTTATACGGCTCAACAGCTCTCAACTTCTCCAACCTCCTTATGATGCAGTTTCACTCCCTCTCAACGTCCTCCAATCCAATTTTCCTTTTGATCTACAGAACGAGGCATCTTTTTGTCCCAAACTATGACAAGCTTATCGATGATAGCGCGCAAATAACCAAAAATAACCAACCTGTTTTTAAATTTTCAAATTATGTTTCAATTATTATGTACTTATTTTTTAACTTGTAAATTGTTGTTAATAATGACTGTTCATGGAGTTAGATGACCTAGATATCAGAAGTTTTGATATTTACCAATAGCTACCGTTGTTCACCTCTTGAAAGTTCAAAATCAATAGTTTTTGAGGCTTCTTTTAGCGCCTTCTTGAGAACCAAAAAAGCCTTAAAAAAACAAAAAACAACTTTTCCTAAAAAAATTTTTTTTTTGATAAAAACTGTTATACAATTGAAATTACCTTTTCTCTAGGATTGTGTCTGCTCCAAATCAAACAAACAAAAAATATCACTATTCGCAAAAAATGTAAAACTGTTTGTGGTCTGAAATCTCTGTGCTTCTTGGAAAACAACCAACTATCCTTGTGTCAGTTATTTTGTAATCGACAAGACTTTGTTTTCAATTTGGGAAAGATCAATTTAGGATCACTTTAGGTTGAAAAAAGTTAGGGTTCTTGTTTAAATTGATTTAATGCAAAGATTTTTATGAAATTTTTTGTCAAAATTCATGTTAATTTGTAGTTCGAATTTCGAATTTTTTGTCGTTTTTTATGCATATAAAAAACATTTAGGTAAAACAAGACTGTTTATAGCAGGACAAAACCCTAAATGTTCCGACTGCCTTTTTATTGGTATCGAAAAGTTTTCGTGTAATTAATTTTTGGCAAAACTATGAATTTTAGGCTGATCAATTCAAAAAATTAAGTGCTGCCCATTGAAAGCAATTGAAACCAATTAGGTGCCTCAAACAATTCAAATTGAAACATTTTGTATTGTGGGAAAATAAAAAAAAATTCCAAAAATGAATGACATGTTACTTTAGTGGTGTGCACACTCCGTAGGTCGCATGTAGATCAAGCGCTCGATCCCCGCTGGAACAGAGTTTTGTAACAGTGTTCTAAATAAAAACACCACCCCTAGCAGATATTATTATATCCTTCTTTTTTTTCGAAAGTAGGAGCAATAAATCTAAAAAATGCTGTTGTCTGGAGCTCAAAATTGGACAAAATTCACCTATGAATTTTTTCCTGAAATTATAAGGGTTTGAAAGGTGCTAATTTGGCCATTGTATATAAATAAGGCACAACAAATTGTATTTTAATAGCACGCGTAAGTTAATGAGTAATGTTTTCTTCCAAAAGGAATAGTGGCCAGTCATTTGACGTTATCTGTACAGTGCATGACGCTATAATTTTTTGAAGATCAAATTAAGAAATCGGGGGTTAAATTGTAGTTTATGTTAAAAAGTTGACGCTTGCATTCAGAAGTCGGGGGTAATTTTTTTAAAATAGTTTTGTCGGTTTTTAAACTAAAATGAAAACCAAAACCTAGTTTTTCTATAACAAGACGAAGACGTTGAATTTAAAACAATTTTTTCTTAGTTTTTTTCAATAAAAAGACATTTTTTCTAATGTGAAAATTACTCTAGTGTTGTAATCAAAGACACAAGCTTAATCCCCAATGTTGCAACTTCTATGAATACCAGTTACAAGATTCAATACAAACTTTCCGGAATTGCAAAATCAGAACATTATCAGAACTTAACAACAAAATAGACTAAGAGACAGAACATGAGAAAAATTGATTTTTTTGTTTTTATACGGCTCAACAGCTCTCAACTTCCCAAGCTCTTAATGATTCAGTTTGACTCCCTCTTAACGTGCTCCAATCCAATTTTCCTTTTGATCTACAGAAGGAGGCATCTTTTTGTCCAAAATTACGACAAGCTTATCGATGATTGCGCCGAAATAACCAAATCTAACCGACCTGTATTTTAAATACCAACATGTATTTAAAATTTGGTGGAGTTAGAGGACCAAGATATCATAAGTTTTGAATTTTACGAATAGCTACTGTTGTTCCACATTTGACAACTTTTAGAACAATAGTTTTTGAGGCTTTTTTTAGCGCCTTCTTGAGAACAAAAAAGCCTTGAATTTTTTTTTGATAAAAATTGCTGTTTTACAATCGAATTTACATTATCTTTAGGTTTTTTCTGCTCATAATCAAACGAACAAAAACCATCACTATTCGCACATAAATGTAGAACTGTATGTGGTCTGAAATATCTGTGTTTTTGGAAATCAATCAACTACCAACTTTGAGTCGCGTATGAAAATAATGAAATCAATTAGTTGCTTCAAACAATTCAAATTGAAACATTTTGTATTGTGGGAAAACAAAAAAAGTTTCCAAAAATGAATGACATGTTACTTTAGTGGTGTGCACGCTCCGTAGGTCGCCTGTAGATCAAGCGCTCGATCCCCGCTGGAACAGAGTTTTGTAACAGTGTTCTAAATAAAAAACACCACCCCTAGCAGATATTACTATATCCTTCTTTTTTTTCGAAAGTAGGTGCAATAAATCTAAAAAATGCTGTTGCCTGGAGCTCAAAATTGGACAAAATTCACCTATTAATTTTTTCCTGAAATTATAAGGGTTTGAAAGGTGCTAATTTGGCCATTGTATGATAAATAAGGCGCAACAAATTGTATTTTAATAGCACGCGTAAGTTAATGAGTAATGTTTTCTTCCAAAAGGAATAGTGGCCAGTCATTTGACGTTATCTGCACAGTGCATGACATATAACTCTTTGAAGATCAAATTAAGAAATCGGGGGTTAAATTGTAGTTTATGTTAAAACGTTGACGCTTGCATTTAGAAGTCGGGGGTAATTTTTTTTATAGTTTTGTCGGTTTTTAAACTAAACTAAAATGAAAACCAAAACCTAATTTTTCTATAACAAGACGTTGAATTATTTAAAACAATTTGTTCTTACTTTTTTTTCAATAAAAAGACATTTTTTTTAATGTGAAAATTACTCAAGTGTTGTAATCAAAGACACAAGCTTAATCCCAATGTTGCAACTTCTATGAATACCAGTTACAAGATTCAATACAAACTTTCTGGAATTGCAAAATCAGAACATTATCAGAACTTAACAACAAAATAGACTAAGAGACAGAACATGAGAAAAATTGATTTTTTTGTTTTTATACGGCTCAACAGCTCTCAACTTCCCAAGCTCTTAATGATTCAGTTTGACTCCCTCTTAACGTGCTCCAATCCAATTTTCCTTTTGATCTACAGAAGGAGGCATCTTTTTGTCCAAAATTACGACAAGCTTATCGATGATTGCGCCGAAATAACCAAATTTAACCGACCTGTATTTTAAATACCAACCTGTATTTAAAGTTTGGTGGAGTTAGAGGACCAAGATATCATAAGTTTTGAATTTTACGAATAGCTACTGTTGTTCCACATTTGACAACTTTAAGAACAATAGTTTTTGAGGCTTCTTTTAGCGCCTTCTTGAGAACAAAAAAGCCTTGAATTTTTTTTTGATAAAAATTGCTGTTTTACAATCGAATTTACATTATCTTTAGGTTTTTTCTGCTCAAAATCAAACGAACAAAAACCATCACTATTCGCACATAAATGTAGAATTGTTTGTGGTCTCAAATATCTGTGTTTTTGAAAATCAATCAACTACCAACTTTGAGTCGCGTATGAAAATAATGAAACCAATTAGTTGCTTCAAACAATTCAATTTGAAACATTCTGTATTGCGTGTTAAAAATTTTTTCCAAAACTGCATGACACGTTATTATAATAGTGCGACACTCCGTAGGTCGCATGTAGATCAAACGATCGATCCCCCGTTGGAACAGAGTTTTGAAAAATTGCTCTAAAAACACCAACCCTAGCAGATATAGTTATATCCCTCATTTTCTTCGAAAGTCGGAACAAAAAATCTAACAATGCTGTTGTCTGGAGGTCAAATGTGGACAAAATACATCTGTGATTTTTGTCGTGAAGTTATAAGTGTTTGAAAAGTGCTAACTTGGCCATTTTGTGATAATTTTAGCGCAACAAATTGCGTTTTCGTAGCACGCGTAAGTTACTGAGTATGTTTTATTCCAAATTTATTTAAGGCAAGTCATTTGACTATATCTGTACAATACGTAACGCTATTTACCTTTGTATTTTAATTTAAGAAATCGGGGGTTAAATTGTAGTTTTTGTTAAAAAGTCGACGCTTACTATCAGAAGTCGGGGGTTAAATTACTTTTTTTTGTTTTGTCGATTTTTAAACTAAAATGTAAGAGCAAAAGTTATTTTTTCTATGATGTGACGTTGAATTCAAAACAAAATGTTTTCAGATTTTTCAACAAAGAGAGTTTTTTTCTAATGTGAAAATTACTTTTGTTTTGTAATCAAAGACTTTGAGACAGAACATGAGAAAAAAATGATTTTTTTTGTTTTTATACGGCTCAACAGCTCTCAACTTCTCCAACCTCCTTATGATGCAGTTTGACTCCCTCTCAACGTCCTCCAATCCAATTTTCCTTTTGATCTACAGAACGAGGCATCTTTTTGTCCCAAACTATGACAAGCTTATCGATGATAGCGCGCAAATCACCAAAAATAACCAACCTGTACCTGTATTTAAACTTTCCAATTATTTTTAAAAATTTTATGTACATATATTTTATCTTTTAAATTGTTTTTAATTATGACCGTTTATTGGAGGTAAACGACCAAAATTGGAGACATTCAGATCTTTACGAATAGCTAACGTTGTTCCCTTCTTGAAAACTTCAACAACAACAACAGTTTATGAAGCTTCTTATAGCGCCTGCTTGAGAACAAAAAAAGCCTTGGAAAAAAGCAAAAAAACGGCTTTTTCTAAAAAAAAGTTTCGTTTTATTTTTATAAAAAAGCTGTTATACAACCGAAATGACCTTTTCTCTAGGTTTTTGTCTGCTCATAGCCAAACGAACAAAACACATCACCATTTGCAAAAAAAATGCAGAATTGTTCCAAAAATGCAGAAGTTTCATGTTAGTTTTAAATCAGTGTTCCTATAACGATCGTTTGCTTAATTATTTCAAACCCAATTGACGACCATACTCCATGATATTTCAAACCGTGATATTTCAAACCCAATTGACGACCATACTCCATCAGAGACGGCATTGCAACTCACCACTGAAAAATGTAGACAGCAAATTCAACCTTAAGGATCAGCTGCTTTTAAAAGCCTTTACCACCACCATACATACGGAATTCGAAACACAAAATCATCAAATAGGATCGTTAATAAAAGTAAGAGTTATGGACATAGCCGCCGCAAATTCAACAGTTCGATAAAGCGGTACTACAACCAGTCGAGCTATAAGCAGACGTCATAACGGCCAGATGAAACGACCACCAATGATTAAGATGCCACGGAAGAAACAAGTAAAGGGACCAAGTGTTTTGTTTCGTTTTTAGGAAGCAAGGCCTAGCCGTGTCACTTTTTGGTTAGTACCGACCCTCGTTTTTTTTTGCATCGGCTCAAAAGGTTCCCCGTTGTCTGAGAGACTTGGGACTTCAATTTTTGGCAATAAGACACAACTTTAAGATACCCTATTTGAAAAAAAAACCCGGAAAAAACTTGCCTGACCCCAAACTTTTAAAGACAGTTTTTTCCGTTTTTTTTTCCAATAGGGTATCTTAAAGTTGTGTCTTATTGCCAAAAATTGAAGTCCGAGGTCGCTTAGACACCGGGAACCCTTTTGAGCCAATGCAAAAAAACGAGCCAATGCAAAAAAACGAGGGTCGGTACTAACCAAAAAGTGACACGGCTAGGCCTTGCTTCCTAAAAACGAAACAAAACACTTGGTCTCTTTACTTGTTTTTTTCCGTGGCATGTTAATCATTGGTGGTCGTTTCATCTGACATTTGCCTGACCCTAAGTTTTTATAGACAATGTCAGCTTTTGGTCGATTTGGTGATGGTTTGCGGAAAAAGGGTCAAAAAAGGTGTTTTTGGGAATTTATTAAATATTTTTGCAAAGCCCTGTTCATGTAATCTTTGAATATGTATCAGTTGTTGAGTTAAGATAATTTTTTAAAATTTCAGGTCTTTTTAAGTCTACCGTAATTTTTTATAGTGTTTCTCATCGAAAATTGCTCCAAGTTTTGAAAATTTAACGATTCTGGTAGTTTCTCGAGCTTAATTGACCGACTGGATTTAAAAAAAATTTAGGGCTAACTTTCCAGTCTTAAATGAAAAATCTGCAATAAAGTGTAATTACTCTGACAACCCGACTTTGATCGAGGTGATTCAGATTCAAAAAAATATGTTAATAAATAAAAATTACCTCTAGGCCATATTTTGAACGAGGAACACGATGGTGATGTTGTCTTTTCGATCAAAAATTTTTTTGAGGCTATTTTCCATAATTTTAATTTTTAGCCCTAGAGATGTCACTTTTTGGCAGGGAGAATGAAATTTAGGTTTAGTAGTAAGCCTAAGATTGTTTTCAATGCTGATTGGTTTTTAAAATCAAATACGCCTTTCCAATGAGCACTTATTTACTTTAATGCGGTTTCTGGAACTTGAGAAATTCAAATTTGAGCCAATGTGAAACTTTTGGATCTGGGGCCATTTCGGCTCTTTTTCGGCTCATTTTGAATTTCTCATCACCCATATGACTTATAATGATGAGTTTATTCATGTGAAATCTCAATGAGATGTTTTTCAGCTTTCCAGCGAGCACTTGTTTGCTAAACTGCCGTTTCTAGAACTTGAGAAATTCAAATTTGAGCCAAGGTGAATTTTATGGGTCCGGGGCCATTTCGGCTCTCTTTCGGCTCACTTTCAAATTTCTCATCACCCATATGACATTAATAAAAAAAAATTTCATGAGAAATTTCTATGAGTTTTATAGTTTACCTTACCAAGGAAAAAAATTGAAAAAAACTTTTTTGGTCACTTTACGAGCTTCAACTTTCTAGTGAAAATTGATACAATCCAACAGGCGTTCAATGAGATGAAACTATTTTGATCCAATCACTTTGGAATAGAAAGCAGTTCAACAGCTCCTCATAGATGTCTACTACATTTTAGAAGGGTATCAGCTAAAAACTTCGAATGAAAACATTTTGCGTGCTTAAAAACGATGAAAACAAAAAAAAAATTATTTCTTTGAAAAGTCAATTTTTGGCAGAGAATAAGCCTTTGGTCAACTAAAATAATTTATAAATAAGAATTTAAATTGTCGTCCACGTTTAGATACTTATGGGGATTTTTCAATGACTGCTTGTTTATCATATTGCAATTTTGAAAATTTGAGCAAATTGAGTTTGAGCAGATTTTTTTGTTCTGGGTTGGGGTTTTTTTACTCAATTTTGAGTTTCTTGTCATCTGTTAGGTTTATAAAGCTAACCTTTTGTGAGCAAACTCTTTGAAGGCTGTATAAAACAACCAAAAAAATAAAACAAGTTTAGAAAAAAATTTGAGTCGTTTCTTGATCTTCAATTTTGGAGTGAGCACTGGATACTCTCTAACATGTCCTTCAATGAGATTAAACTTCACTGACGGATTCAATCTGATCAATAACCCTTAAAAAATGATCCCCATAGGTGTCAATTACACTTTACAAAAGTCTCATATAATTTTATAGCTTCAAACTCTTGGTGGCTAAAGCAAGTATGATGAAGTTTGAAAAAAAAATTGAAACTTTTCAAAAAAATCGAACTTTGGCGAAGGTATAGCTTTTGATTTGCTATAAAACGTTTTAACCGCATGTTTTTTTATTCTCCACGTCTAACCAATAAATTTAGATTTCCAAAGACACATTGTTCTTCATAATGCAATTTTTAAAAAATGAGTAAATTGAAGTTGAGCCGGTTTTTTTTGAATGTTAGGGCTTTTATGACTCATTTTTCATTTTTTTCATCCTTTATTGGACTTATGAAGCTACAAATGTGTGAATGATCTCCTCATAGTCTATATAAACAACATTTTTAAGTAAAACAAATTAGGAAAATTTTTGAGTCTTTTTACGAACTTCAATTTTGGAGTTAACACTGATACTCTCGAACATGTCATTCAAAGAGATTCAACTTCTCTGACAGTTTTATTCTGATAGTCAACCCTAAGAAAAACGATCCTCATTTAAGTCTAACGCTTTTTAGAAATGTCTCAGATACTTTTAGCTTTTAATGCGGTTTCTGGAACTTGAGAAATTCAAATGTCGGATTCACTATAGTCTTCAGATCCTGGATCTTCTTTTGGCTGGAGAACTCTGGGTTGGGCACTTTTTTGTTTTTTTTAGCTTGAAAGTAAATGTGGCTGAAGCAATTAAGTTGAAGTTTGAGAAGAAAATTGACAATTTTCAAAATAGTTCAATTTTGGCGAAGGTATAGCATTTGGTTAGCTATTAAACAGTTTAACTTTATATATATACTTTCCACGTTTAACTAATACAAGCAGCTTTCCAATGAATGGTGATTAATCAAAATTCAACTTTTATTGAATGGGTAAATCGAAGTTGAGCTGGTTTCGAGGTTCGCGATTTTTTTTCCTCCGTTTTGATTTTTTCATCGTCTATGGAATATATGGAGCAGAAGTTTTGTACGTGAACTCCTCATTGACTGTATAAAACAAACTCAATGAGTAAAATTGTGTAAAATTTTTTTTGGCTCATTTCACGATCTTCATTTTTGGAGTAAATACTAATACTCTCGAACACATCGTTCATTGAGATGAAACTTCACTGACAGCATTTTTCTACTTATGAAACCACAATAATTGAACGTTTTATGTGTTTGGAACTTTTTTGTAAGACTCTAAGATAGTCTTTTCGCTGGAGAACCGTTTGTTTCAAGTCAAGATAGATGAAGTTTTTGAAAGAAAAAATTTTAACTTCAAATCAAATTTTGGCTAGAGTTTTGCTTTTGGTATGCTGGAAAAATATATGTTTCTAATAATCATTGTTTTGCAATTATAAAGAGTTTTTCAACGACGCTTTTTGCTATAATATGATTCTTGCAGTTTGAGATATTCAAAAATGAGCCGGAGGAATACTTTTGGTGTGATGGCTTTTTTGCATCAAGGTGGATTTTCTCATCAACCATTGGAAATAAATTTATAAAATTATACATATACACTCTTCATAGTGCCTACAATATATCCTGGATGTAAACTCTTCAATTTTAAAAAGTTTCCGTCTTCCTACCAGTTTCAATTTTCTAAAGAACGCTGATAGTTTCGAATACGTTTATCAACGAGATGAAACTTCACTGACGGCATCAATCTGGTTTTTAAACCAATTAATCTAAACAAACTTTGTGCCTGATATAAGTTGGAAAAATTTAGTCCATTTTTTAGTTGGAAAACCGTTCGTGCCTCAATCAAGTGATGTGAGGTTTGAAAAAAGTTATGTGACCTTTGGAAAACCAATTTTTTGTATTAAATTTTTTGCTTCTCAATTTCAACCCCTTCTGGAAAATTTTCAATTAGTTTCATTGTTAATAAGTGAAATTTTTCTAAGGTATATCTCTCACAGTTGGTTTGAGATGCTATGGTTGATTTTAGAGTTGCTTTTGTTTTTTTGGCGTTGACAATTTGAAACAAGCTTTTTTTCTACACCCCAAATACTCAATTTCTTGTTTTTCACTATAGTCTTCAGTTAATTCCCATCTTGAGAAAGGTTTAATTCGTAACCTTATGTTTTATTTCAATTAATTATTGATTTTTTGGTTATTTTGTTGTTTTTGGGGACAGGATTTTTTTGGGTTGGGCACTTTTTGGGCTGTTTTCTTCCAATTTTCTAACTTTTAGTCAATTTCCTTGTGAAAAACTCTGTAAATTCCATTTTTATGTGTCAAATCAAAACAATAAGAACCTTTTCAATGGTTTTTGGTATACTCGGGATTTTAGTATGGGTTTTCAGACAAATTTCAGCTTTTTTCCAAAGATGTAGACCCTTGTCACTTTTTGGTTTTTTCCCAAGTTCCAAAAAGTGACAAGGGGTGTGTCACTTTTGGTTGTCACTTTTTACTTATTTACTTATAAAATTGAACAAAAAATGAAATAATAGCTTGTCACTTTTGGGCGTCATTTTTTGGTCAGATGAATTTCCCTGTTCATGTCATTTTCTGCAGACCACGTAGCCAAAAAATGACCGAGATAGGACCCTAACCACAACCAATCAAATTTAGACATCAAGAAGTTAACATACCTACAAACACTGAGTGAAAAATAACAATAAAAAAAGCGTTTGTGGAAACGCTTGCGACAGCAGCCTGTGCAATGCAGCAACGCAGACAACACAGAGACGACTCCACAGCACTACAGGAGTTTCTACAACACTACTCAATTGCAGGACAGCTTATTGGATTACTTCTTCTCTGACGACAATTTAGTGCAAAATCCAATTAATTACACATTATAGTGAGCTCAAAAAAATTTAGTTGAGAAGATCATTTTGTACAGCATGGTTGAAGCAATAACAGAGCTGCAGTAGGTTTATCGAGCCTAAAACTTCACGCTGCAAAGAGTTTTGGCATCAAAAATTTACAAAAAGACAGGAAGTTAACCAATGCACCTGGTAGGGTTATACTAAAAAAAACGATTTTGATCATAACAAAGAATTAAAAATATCTTTTTACCAGGTACCAGATTTTGATCATAACAAATCAAAACGATCCCCATTTAAGTCTAACGCTTTTTAGAAATGTCTCAGATACTTTTTTTTAGCTTGAAAGTAAATGTGGCTAAAGCATTTATGATGAAATTTGAGAAGAAAATTGACAATTTCCAAAAAAATTCAATTTTGGCGAAGGTATAGCATTTAGTAAGCTGTTAAACAGTTTAAATATATATTTTTTTTCCACGTTTAACCAATACAAGAAGCTTTCCAATGAATTGTGATTCATCAAAATGCAACTTTTATCGAATGGGTAAATCGAAGTTGAGCTGGTTTCGAGGTTTGCGACTTTTCTTCCTCCGTTTTGATTTTTTCATCGTCTATGGAATATATGGAGCAGAAGTTTTGTACGTGAACTCCTCATTGACTGTATAAAACAAACTCAATGAGTAAAATTGTGTAAAAATTTTTTTGGCTCATTTCACGATCTTCATTTTTGGAGTAAATACTAATACTCTCGAACACATCGTTCATTGAGATGAAACTTCACTGACAGCATTTTTCTTCTTATGAAATCACAATAATTGAACGTTTTATGTGTTTGGAACTTTTTTGTAAGACTCTAAGATAGTCTTTTCGCTGGAGAACCGTTTGTTTCAAGTCAAGATAGATGAAGTTTTCGAAAGAAAAAATTTTAACTTCAAACAAATTTTGGCTAGAGTTTTGCTTTTGGTATGCTGGAAAATATATGTTTCTAATAATCATTGTTTTGCAATTATAAAGAGTTTTTCAACGACGCTTTTTGCTATAATATGATTCTTGCAATTTGAGATATTCAAAAATGAGCCGGAGGAATACTTTTGGTGTGATGGCTTTTTTGCATCAAGGTGGATTTTCTCATCAACCATTGGAAATAAATTTATAAAATTATACATATACACTCTTCATAGTGCCTACAATATATCCTGGATGTAAACTCTTCAATTTTGAAAAATTTGCGTCTTCCTACCAATTTCAATTTTCTAAAGAACGCTGATAGTCTCGAATACGTTTATCAACGAGATGAAACTTCACTGACGGCATCAATCCGTTTTTAAACCAATTAATCTAGACAAACTTTGTGCCTGATATAAGTTGGAAAAATTTAGTCCATTTTTTAGTTGGAAAACCGTTCGTGCCTCAATCAAGCGATGTGAGGTTTGAAAAAAGTTATGTGACCTTTGGAAAATCAATTTTTCAAATTAAATTTCTTGCTTCTCAATTTCAACCCCTGCTGGAAAATTTTCAATTAGTTTCATTGTTAATAAGTGAAATTTTTTAAGGTATATCTCTCACAGTTGATTTGAGATGCTGTGGTTGATTTTGGAGTTGCTTTTGTGCTTTTGTTTTGTTGGTGTTGACAATTTGGAACAGGCTTTTTTCTACAACCCAATTTTAGGTTTGGGCGTCAAATACTCAATTTCTTGTTTTTCACTATAGTCTTCTGTCAATTCCCATCTTGAGAAAGGTTCAATTCGTAATATTATGTTTTATTTCGATTAATTGTCGATTTTTTGGTTATTTTGTTGTTTTTGGGGCCAGGGTTTTTTTGGGGTTGGGCACTTTTTGGGCTATTTTCTTCTGATTTTCTAACTTTTACTTAATTTCCTTGTGGAAAATTCTGTAAATTATATTTTTATGTGTTAAATCAAAACAAAAAGAACCTTTTAAGTGGTTTTTGGTATTTTCGGGATTTTAGTATGGGTTTTCAGACAAGTTTCAGCTATTTTCCGAAGATGTAGACCCTTGTCACTTTTTGGTTTTTTCCCAAGTTCCAAAAAGTGACAAGGGGTGTGTCACTTTTTGGTGTCACTTTTTACTTTATAAAATTGACCAAAAAATGAAATAATAGCTTGTCACTTTTGGGCTTCATTTTTTGGTCAGATAACATTCCCTGCTCATGTCATTTTCTGCAGACCACGTAGCCAAAAAGTGACCAAACTAGGACCCTAACCACAACCAGTCAACTTTAGACATCAAGAAATTAACATACCTACAAACATTGACTGAAAGATAATCAAAAAAAGCGTTTGTGGAAACGCTTGCGGCAGTAGCCTGTGCAATGCAGCAATGCAGACGCTACAATGACGGTTCCACAGCACTACAGGAGTTTCCACAATACTACTCAATTGCAGGTCAGCTTATTGGATTACTTCTTCTCTGACGACAATTTAGTGGAAAATCCAATTAATTACACATTATAGTGAGCTCAAAAAAATTTAGTTGAGAAGATCATTTTGTAAAGCATGGTTGAAGCAAGAACGGAGCTGCAGTAGGTTTATCGAGCCTAAAACTTCATGCTGCAAAGACTTTTGGCATCAAAACTTACAAAAAGACAGGAAGTTAACCACTGCATCTGGTAAGGTTTTACTAAAAAAAAAACGATTTTGATCATAACAAAGAATTAAAAATATCTTTTTACCAGATGATTCAATGAAAACCGCTTTCAGCAACTAGATGAATCCGAGAAAAAAATTTCACGCCACGCAACTCGCATCAACAAATCATCCAACAAAACCCTGCTAACTCAGTTAAACAATTTCAAAGCTGCCGAATCAAGTCTACACTTAAAACATCACCAATATGATAACTTTCCCCGGCAGCACATATACTAAAATTGGAACGATACAGAGAATATTAGCATGGCCCCTGCGCAAAGGCCGGGGGAAGAACTTCTCTGTTTTTGGGGAAAGAAAAGGGAAAAGAAAAAGGGATGAAAAGAAATTTATCTGGCTAAGGCCCACTGTTTTCATTCATTTTGTTCCGCAGCTAGAACAATGACATCGCAAAAAATTCCAGAACTTTTGACTAATCTATCTTGTTTGAGTTTGCTCCCTTGTCTGTTATAATCCACAGTTACTTTGATTCAAAATGAAAGTATTTTACATAATCGAAAACTCTTAGCCTGAATAATTTACTGAACATGCCTAAAAGTAACGAAAGAAGTAGTTTTACCTTAACTAACAAAAAAGACTCAGCTTTGTTCAGCTAGTTAACAGAAAATATGAAAACAGGCCTAAATATCTTGGTTTTCGTTCCGGTGGAGCATAATGAAATGTACCTAAAACATATCAAATCACATCTTTACGGACAATACAGTGTCAAAAGAGAATTGAATGCCTTTTAAATGGTGCGTATTCATAGGTTCCAAAATAAAAAATCAGTCCCTTAAGTTCCAAAATAAAAAAGCAGTCGCATAAGTTCCAAATCTTTTCAATTGGTCAAAAGACTAAATTAGCTGTGTCTCGGTTTAAGGTCGCCGGTGGGCGCGCTAAGCGCGTCGCCGCTTTGCGGCGATAACCGGCCCTAGATTTCGTAAAGAGTCCTACCCTTTGGTGTCAAGCTCACAACACGTTGGCGCGGCTGCAGCGGTCACTATTCTGCAGCTTGAGTTTATACTGGTTGAACAGTAAACAATCAATTCATAAATTCGTTGGCTCAAATTTCAACCAATCAGATTTCAAGAAGATAATTTTTGGAACTTATGCGACTGATTTTTTATTTTGGAACCTATGAATATTGGAACATAAGGGAATTCACCCTTCTAAAGGTCCTAATTTTTAACAATTTGATTTTTACTTCAAATTTGAACTTCGAATTTGATCTGATCAATCAAAAAAACAATCACTGCCCCCAAATTCTAGCCGGAATAGGTAAAAAGCAGTTAGTTTCAAAGTTCAAATCCAGTCAAAGGAAAAAACAATGCCCAATGAAGCTAAACCGAAAAAAGAGTGGATCTTTTGCTAGAAGGTAAGCTCCTCAACCCTTGAAGTGGGAGGCCGCTGAAGTAGAAAAAAATCAAGAAATACATTCTGTCATCGGGAATTACAACTTCTCTCAAGGAGCCAACAAGATGCGTTTGCGGATATCACAGTACCCCGACGAAAAATTTGTCGACAGCCTCCACATCCACTACAGGTAATAAACCCGTTCTTAGTGACTCTAAGCAGAGCGAAAGTTTGCGCGATCGTCTGCCAAAAGGTTGGCTTGATACCATTGATCCTATAGATCAAGAATTGATAGGAAAATTACTTTTCACTCAGGAGAAAAAACTCTTCGGCTCGATTAATTTATGGTTGTATTAATCTGAGCCGAGGCATAGGGGTTTCCCCCAGCCAGAATACAATTTCGGTAGATGTCTTTTCCTCTGGGCACCTTAACGAATGTGGCCAGTGCTGTTCAAGTGTCCAAGATGTCCCAAGAAATTAACAGAAAAAGGTATATAAAACAGATTGCGGACTGTGCTAGACCTGAAAAAAGCGTAGTATCTATCCAGTGAGTACCTTGTGTGCACCGATTACAAAGGAACTCTCCAGACATGGGACCATTGTTTAATTTCCCAGCTGGCAAACCATATGGCAGCTCTTTTTCCCTGTATACTGACAGATAAGTTTGCAAGTGACACATCAATTGTCATTGCAATGCGAATTCGAACACTTGGAAACTCAAGTGCGAGCATTATGAGGAGAATCGAAGAATACCATAAGGAATGGACACCTACAATATCTGATTGACTATGAAAGCTATCTATCCCATCAAGAAGGACCTAGTTTAGATGTCGCCGAGT
>NW_026970836.1:0-65960 GCF_963678635.1 Symsagittifera roscoffensis
CACAATTAAACAGAAAAAAAAAACCGTTTTTTTTTTCAAATCTGAACTTTCAAATTTCAGAGAAAATAATAGATGCTTCTAAAGTTCTCTGATTTTCTAAGAATATGATTGGCTTTTTTTTCGATAAAAAAGACCCAATGTGAAAAATTTTGATCGAAAGGTAAGTTTTATTTTGCTGGGTAATCTGAATTTAAAATTCTACCGTCTAAAGAAGTCGATCACGTTTTTTTGTGACTTTTACACTTTTGCTGTCCAATAGTGGCATCTGCCTTCCTTTAAATAAATTAAATCGACTAAATACCAAAAAATCCATAAGACAAACCACAAAAAAAATAAATTTTGCCTGAACAAGTTTTAAAAATACTCCTGAAAAAAACTAAAAAAAAAACCATCGCGACTTATATAACAGTATAAACTACGTTCATCGACTGTGAATTGTACAAAATAGTTCTCCAAAGTAATTTGTAAAAAATCGAAAATAATGTATTTAGTTAATCAAATAAAGTTTTATAATGATTGCATAGACCAGTTACAAAAGTTTTGATTTTGACAAAGTCTTCCACAAAACCAAGTGTTACGATCGGGCACGTTAAAGAAAACGTTTGAGAATCTGATAATCCCTATTACAATTTTTTTAAAGAAAGTTATACAGTTCTCAAGAATTTTTCAAATTCTACCCAATCTTTCAGCCTCATTTTCGAAGACCAGGTTTGCAACAAATATCCGGAGAGCAATTAATCAATTGATGATACAACAGTTTATTAATTGCTTTCAGCTTAAGAAAGGCAATTGAATCAAAGTTGTTTTTGCTTAAGCGAAAGCGAATTATCTTTTTTGAAACTTTGTTTTCACATTTAACACGGTTTCTATTGGAAATAGGTCATTTGTTAAGGAAGCTACAATTCAAGTAACAATTCTAATCTCATCTAAATTGCAAACTAGTTTTCTTCAAGAATTTATTTTACAATTTTTACGGTATGATAATTTGGAGGTTTAATTTACTAAGTCAGGACTTTTCCAAAACCAAAAATATTTGATCCAAATCTTTATTTTCGACCTTTTCAGCAAAATCAGCGTCGGCATTAGCTGATTTTTTCTGAGTAAATTGAAATTTTTTGCTGATAAAAAGAAACAGGGAAAAAGCAAATGGTTTTAATTGTACTTTATAAACAAACGATTTGATAATATGTTGAAAATTTTCAATATCAAAATGTTATCATTAAAAATCACAATATCAGCGTTACCTAAAAAAATCATTAAGTTGCGCGCTTGAGTTACCTGGTTCATCCAAGCCTTCAGCAGTTTTTGCAGTTCAATTTATTTTATATTTTTAAAAATTATTTTGAGAATTTTGGGAGTTCTATTTCCTCGTTTATTTGATCAAGAAGCCAATTTTGAATAAAGTTATAACAATACATGGTTATGAAAGAAAGGCCTGAAAGTTTTTGAATTTCAAAACCCTGGTTCTATACAATTTAGTGCAGTTTTCTCTGACAAACCATGGAGTTTTTTTAATTAGTTTTCAGTGAGTTGCAATTAAGCACGATTCGTTGTTTTTCAGATCGTGAAAAAACTGATACCCACCAATTGTGTGCACCAATTGTGTGAAAAAGAGGCAATACTTTTTAGAATTATGCCAATTTCGTCGCTTTTTTGCTCCACTTTTCAAACTTTTCTCGCTTGAGTTAATGGCGACCAAAACCAATGTCGTGATTTATGATTTACTTTCTGGTGCGCAAAGAACGGTTTGGGGAAAAGTCGTCGGACTGATCAAAACAAAGTTAACAAATTTTCCAGGTGTTGTTTTAAATTTGATGCATTTAGTTTTCTTTTTTCTGCGTTGAAGTGCTTTTAAATACCAAAACTTATGCAATTCAGTATTTTTGTTGAGTTGTAGTTTCCGATAATTACAGTAAGTTTACATATAAACCGAAAGGTTGTCAATCAGCAAGCTACCCGAAACCGATTAAAAACCGAGACGAGGCAGAAATACAAACGTTTTTTTTTTCTAAATAAAATTCTATTTTAGTGGACAAAATTAAGCAAAAATTCAGAATGGCACTCTCTAAAATGCCTGTTTTCAATACCCATTTTGGATAACATTTCCTTCAAAATTCAGTAAAACTTTTAGATAGACTACGAGCAAATGATTAGAGCTAACCCCTATGAAATTATGAACAACTGGTTTCAATGTTTTGCCAAGTTAATCCGGGTCTGAAAGAAACAGCCGAGTTTAGTTAAACTTACACACTGATTGTTTCAATTTTCTCGCTCAATTTTCTCAACTTTTAAACAAATTCAAGAAAGAATTCACTACGGAGCAAAATTACTGCGGATGAAGAAGGGGGTAGATCTGGTCAATTGCTCTCGGTCTATCTAAAAATTTCACGGAATTTCGAAGGAATTGTTGTCCAAAATGGGCATTAAAAACAAGCATTTTAGAGAGTAAAATCATGAGTTTGCGCTCAAATTTGTCCACTAGTGAATAAGCTGCTTTGGTTGAATGCGTAGCTTTTTTGCGGTAAAGTAGGAAGAGCAAACACTTTTAAAATAGATACACTAGTCGACAAACTTAAGCGAATATTCATGTTATTTCTCTCTAAAAAGTCTTTTTATAAAGATGATTGTGAACACCTTTCAATGGGATGTTAATGAAAATTTTTACATAAACCGAAAGCAGATGATTAAAGCTGCCAGTTCTCCTCATCTGCACTAAGCTTGCATCGTAGTGAATTTTTTCTTGAATAAGCGGAGTAAAGAAGTTGTTCATGCAATTTTACTAAACTCAGCAGCATCTTACAATTTCACACGTTCGCTTAGTGAAGATGAGGAAAACAGGCATTATCTGACCCGGAAAAATTTGTAAGTCTTTGAAACCAAATACATGAAATGTTTAGACAAAATTTCAACTGCATTTGGTCGCAAGGGAATAGGATCTACTCGTAAGCTGACAGGTTGACAGGGTTGAAGTTAAAATGATAATTTTCTCGTTTGATTAAGAAACACGTGCAAATTTTACTCTGAATGTTTAGCTTACTTTATTTTTTCTCGGAAACAAAGGCGATCAGATTCTTCTACTTATATATATTTTTTTCGGTTTTCTCGCACCATGGAAGCAAGAGTGCTTCTAGAAATTTACCAATTGTGTTTACAAATTTTGAAAGATTTCGAAGATGGAGTGCCGGAGAAGATAGAAGAGTACGAGTATATCCGCAAGAGGGCGACCAAAGACATGCTCAGAATGTATGCAGCTGCTAATCTCCTTGTGTTTGATGGAAAAAATGAGGGTTTAAAAATGAGGCGAAGACCTTCGGTTGATGAGGCGAAGAAGTTGATGCGATTAATTGAAGAAATCGCCTCGAAGAACAAAGAAGCGATGCTGCAAGAGATTTATGTGGACATGATATGGGGAGTGCAGGAGTGCGATTTTTTCCTCGAAACAGGCATAAAGGTGGTATAAATAAGCATGAACTTTTGGCTCTTTTTCCTTTCCCCCACCTGCAATTTTTTTTACTAGTTTAGTTACTGTTCACATTGTCCGATCGTTATAAAAATTGACATGCGGACTAATTAGGCTGTGTCAAACATATTTGGTGTTTATAATTAACCTTGTAAAATCACTCGTTACACAATAAAAGTGATGGTCGTGTGAGGTGGGGAGGGGGGGGGGGGGGAAGAGCCGAACTTTTATATTGGCAAGTTTTGACAGTTTTAGACAACTATATAAAATGGAAACTGGGAAACGGCCCGGTTGTTTTACCGTCTCCCTCTGTGACTTTTTACCAAATAAAACTTACATTGACATTGTCCGGTTCTTTCAAAGTGTTGCATTTAAGCTCTTTTCCAGTTTCCCTCTCGCCTCGTAGAATTACAAAAAAGCTGTTTAAAAATAGTTCACACAGGATTTTGCATGAAAGAAATTTTAGTAAACTTTGTTCACCTGTTCACGCTGACACATTTTAATGCAGTTTATAGCAAGAAAAAACATTTTAAATAAACGTTCATGTTCGAATGTCAGAAAAAATCAAAAGGGGGAACTGGAAAATAGCCTCCATTTATGGTAAATATCCAACCCCAAATACATTAGTTCATATACAGTCTTGTAATATCAATAGTCCAATTGGAGGAGGAAGGCTGGGGGTGATGAAAGATACAGAGGCTTATGAAACTTTTTTATCTTTTAATTTTATATCCTATTTTGCAAATAGCTTAAGTAGTAGTCAGTCGGACGACGAAACATTGAGTTGTCTATAGACTAGGAAAAATGATGCCGTGAAGATGTCCAATCATATCAAAAACAAACTTCGAAGAGCAGATAACTTACGACGTCTACATCAATGCAAAACGGCCAGTTAAAGAGAGCAGAGCGAGCAAGTTCATGACTAAATACTTCTGGGCTGATTACCTCAAAGTGTATTTGATAGCCTTCAGTTGGGTTTCGGTCAGGAGGGAGTGGGGCTGGAAGTACCACAGGGCTGTTAAAAAGGGACTTGGCAGGCGTGATTTGTTGTTGGATATTGCTCAGAAATATATAAATGAAGAAGCACCCTTGCACTCTCCAAGGTATTTTTTGAAACAATTGATGAATCCCCTCGCCCGAAGAAAAGCGGGCTTGGCTCCACCTGCAATTTCAACAGTAAAATTTTTGTTCACATAATCTGGTTGTTTTGAAAATTGAAAGACTGATTAATTAGCCTGTGACAAAAACCTTTGGCTCTTTTAAACTTCCCCCTTATTTCAAATTTTCTGTTTAAATAGGTCACGTAGGTGTTATAATGGCTAAATGCGTAACATTGCGATGTTAAGTATGAAGAAATAGTGGCTCTTTTCCAGTCCCCCCTTTCAAATTCAATTTTGAAAAGTCTATTTAACGTTGTCATAATGCAATGAAACTTGGCGTGGTGAACATTTATATTGGCAAGTTTTGACAGTTTTAGACAACTATATAAAATGGAAACTGGGAAACGGCCCGGTTGTTTTACCGTCTCCCTCTGTGACTTTTTACCAAATAAAACTTACATTGACATTGTCCGGTTCTTTCAAAGTGTTGCATTTAAGCTCTTTTCCAGTTTCCCTCTCGCCTCGTAGAATTACAAAAAAGCTGTTTAAAAATAGTTCACACAGGATTTTGCATGAAAGAAATTTTAGTAAACTTTGTTCACCTGTTCACGCTGACACATTTTAATGCAGTTTATAGCAAGAAAAAACATTTTAAATAAACGTTCATGTTCGAATGTCAGAAAAAATCAAAAGGGGGAACTGGAAAATAGCCTCCATTTATGGTAAATATCCAACCCCAAATACATTAGTTCATATACAGTCTTGTAATATCAATAGTCCAATTGGAGGAGGAAGGCTGGGGGTGATGAAAGATACAGAGGCTTATGAAACTTTTTTATCTTTTAATTTTATATCCTATTTTGCAAATAGCTTAAGTAGTAGTCGGACGACGAAACATTGAGTTGTCTATAGACTAGGAAAAATGATGCCGTGAAGATGTCCAATCATATCAAAAACAAACTTCGAAGAGCAGATAACTTACGACGTCTACATCAATGCAAAACGGCCAGTTAAAGAGAGCAGAGCGAGCAAGTTCATGACTAAATACTTCTGGGCTGATTACCTCAAAGTGTATTTGATAGCCTTCAGTTGGGTTTCGGTCAGGAGGGAGTGGGGCTGGAAGTACCACAGGGCTGTTAAAAAGGGACTTGGCAGGCGTGATTTGTTGTTGGATATTGCTCAGAAATATATAAATGAAGAAGCACCCTTGCACTCTCCAAGGTATTTTTTGAAACAATTGATGAATCCCCTCGCCCGAAGAAAAGCGGGCTTGGCTCCACCTGCAATTTCAACAGTAAAATTTTTGTTCACATAATCTGGTTGTTTTGAAAATTGAAAGACTGATTAATTAGCCTGTGACAAAAACCTTTGGCTCTTTTAAACTTCCCCCTTATTTCAAATTTTCTGTTTAAATAGGTCACGTAGGTGTTATAATGGCTAAATGCGTAACATTGCGATGTTAAGTATGAAGAAATAGTGGCTCTTTTCCAGTCCCCCCTTTCAAATTCAATTTTGAAAAGTCTATTTAACGTTGTCATAATGCAATGAAACTTGGCGTGGTGAACAAATCGACAACTGTGAACAGATTTGCTCTTCATACTTTACAGCGTCACGTCACGCGTTTAGCCCTAATAACACGTAAAACAAACATAAAACTCGGTATTTTGAAAAGGGGGAACTAGAAAAGAGCCGAAAAAGTTTGTTCACAATAGTCAGTCTGAGAACAACTGTAGTCTAAGATTTATTTAAATTGTTCTGGTGCTGAAACTACAAATAGTTTCAGCATTTACAATTCAGTGTCAATGTTAGAGATGGAATATGATTGGTTAGTTAGTAATATTTTGTAGTGATAAGTTATCAATAATATAATTGGTTTATATATACTATTTTAGAACTGGTTCCACCCATACTTTTACTGCTATGGGGTTTTAAATTTATGAAGTTACTGCTGTCTTGAGGTAATTTTTCTGCTATTGTTAAAATGAATATAAACGTTTATAGAAAAGAGTTTACAATTTTTGTTTATTTTAAATTGTTTTAGATGATTGAGTGGTGAAATCTAAAAAAGAAAAGTGAGACATTTATAAAAAATGGTTAGTTGTGATTGAAATTTATAAATTAAAAATACTTAATTATACTTACTATGGGTCATCGTCGGTAAAAATTTCATTTGGAAAACTTTGTGAATTGTGTCCGACAATTTTAGGAGTTTAGCAAGCAAGCGGATGACGTATTTAGTTTGTAGGAGAGTTCATAGAAGCTCGAGTGCTCTGATGATCTTGTGCTTTTCACATCCTAGTGAGAATTCATGCGATGTGTTTTGAATTAGGTTATAAAGCTTATGGTTATATTTAGTGTTACGAATATATTCTAGGATTGGGACTTCAACGGGCTGTATATATTCGTGGGGGAGATTCTTCGACGTTTAAAGTTCTGGTTAGTGGGTAAAATATATAAGTTGTCTTATGGGGTCGTAGTTTCGGATGATGCCTTGCATATTAGTCTCTTTGATACAGTATGTGAAATTTAGGAAGAATGGTGAAGTATATTTAGATTTAATGAATGTGAATCGTTTTGTGAGTTTCGTGATGGTGTACTAGTTGCATAGTGGTCTTGAATAAATTTATAATAAATGTATGTGTGAGTTTGTTTAGTGCGTAACATTATTTGATGTGAGAAGTGTAAGTCACGTTCTTTTGGTGTAAGGAAATTTAAAGTTAATGAGAAATGATTAAATTTATTAAATTAAGAATCGTAGGCTTTGGTATATCCAGGCGAAATGCGCTGGATATAACATTATCACATTTTTTATTCATGCAGTTAATGACAAATATAAATTGTGATTTTATGAAAAAAATTTCAGTTAGTTGGGGATTAGTATTTTTGTTGTCTTCAAAAAATTGATCTTCCATATAACGTGTATTAGCGTGATCATCGTGGTTAATTGAGAATTGGTTTGCTCTTTGTGCAACAAACCTTTTTACTATTTGCGTTAGTCCCATGGTTGTGAATTGTTTTTCATGAAGTGCTGTGGTTAGGTGATGTAGTCGAGTTTGACAAAAATCATTGTCTTCGTGGTTATTATATAATGAAGTGATAATGGGTTAGTGTAATGGTAATATGATGTCCATGAAAATGTGGGAAACAGGTTATATTCGTCAACGTAAGTTCGTTGATCGTTGTTAGTGCTTTGGTACTAAGTGTATTGTGGAAAGAATGGTAGGAACATTTGTAGAAATTCTTGAGTGTTAGTGTGGAGTGGGTGAACGGAAAACATTCGAGGAGGTCGGGGGTTGGGAAGCATTGGGGTATTGGGATGTTCTCGTTTAAATACTCGGTGGGCTCGGTTTTCTTCAATTGTGGATGCTGGGTTGGAGGATTCGGAGGATGTAATGGATTGAGATAAGTGAGTAATTATTAGTGTGTTAGGGTTTTGAAGCTGTTGTTGTAAGGTGATGAAATTATCAAGCTTCTAGTTCTTCATTGACGGGGCTAGGGGGTCGGGTTGGTCGCTGGTCATTGGGGAGAGAATTGGGGTTACATCGGTGTAGGAAGAAGGGGCTGGGGAAATTTCATCTATAGTTGGGGTGTGGAGTAGACGGAAGGGGGGTTGCGAAAAAGTGGACGGGCTCGGCTCGGAATTTTGGAATTCATCTGACTTTTCGATATCGGAATCGTTAAATTGTGAGATGGTATGGAAAACTGTGTTTGTGGAGTTATCATCTGAATCCATGCGTGCTGAATTATTAGTGTATGATGACATGGGAGAGGCAGTGAGATCAGAGATTGATATGTTAGGAGAGTGACGTTGGAGATTAGATGGGTAAGAAAGGGAAGTGTTGAGGGATACCATCTGGCGGATCATCGTGGGCTAAAAAGATGATTGTTCTGAGAACGGAAATTAGTGGTGTGTGGCTGTTCTATGATTTGTTCGTATGTGTCTTTTATATTCGGTTGATGGGCTACTATATGAGTAATTGGACTTTGTGGGTCTAGAAGAATTTTGTTATTTGAGGTCCAAAAAATTCCAAAAAATCCTACAAATCATCTGCGTGCAACAATTGCTTGTTAGTTTACTTGTGTGTGTATTGCGCATGTGTTATAGATTCCTTTCAATAATGAGAAGAGAAATCCAAAAAAATAAACATTACGTATAATATAGTCAATCTTTCTAAGATGAGTAGGACCATCCTAGAAAGGCGAGAAGTTCGTTTTTTAAGTTTACAAAACTGAAAATATTTATAGGTGAAGTATCTTGTGGACGGTATTTTTCACCGTTTAAATAGATGTAATCTTTTAAACCTTTAAAATATCCACTGTAGTCTTGTGCATAGATGTCTGAAAATCGTGCGGTTTCTGCAAGTTTTCATAAATTTTGATCAATGGATGGTCTTTACTCTGTAACCAACTTTAAGAGGAGTTCTTGAAATTGTTGTGTGCAAATATGATGTTGTAAATCGGATCTGGAGTATATATCGTTTGATTGTAAATCTATTTTGGGGTTTCTAGCAATAGCTCTGATACTTTCTGGTGAAAGTTTCTTCATTGGTGGCATAAGTGTACAGTATGGTGTGAGAAGACAGTATTTATCTTCATCTGGGTTTAGGTGTACAACATTGTGGCTATTTTCAGATCCACATGGGACGGCTGTATCCCAAATATATGTTCGTCTACAGAGTGTCTCAACGAAATGTCTTTTATTTTTGTAGAATGTAGGGATTCTTTTGTAACATCTTTTATATTCCAAAACATATAATGGTGATACTTTTTTCGTACATGTGTAATACCATAATATGTTTCCTTCGTAGTCAATAGAATTTCATCTGTTACCTGATAATAAATATCCTGCGTCGTAAGTTATTTTTAATACTACGAGTGCAATTGATTGTAAAATTTGTGTTCGTTCAAGTTCACATAAGTAATGAAGCGTTTCTAGTTCTGATAGTGACAATTCTTGAAAAATTCTGAATATTGTGTAGTCCAATTTCATGTCTAAATGGATGTCATAGTGAATTGCACCAAAATAGTTATTGTTCATGAGTGATAGTTCTTGTAAACGTGTACTGCTTTTGTCTTTTGAAATTTTCCACCAGTATTTCCTGTGTAAACGTGTACTGCTTTTGTCTTGTGAAGTTTTCCATCAGTATACTCTATGTTACTGGGATGTATGAGTTTTCTTCATTATTAGAACTGTGATGCGTTGTGCTTGGGTTGACTTTTATTTTTCCTGTTTTAATGTCGAAACTTTTTTTCATATTGGACAAGAATTTCTGAATATTGTGTTTTATAAAATGGAGTTTTTTATTTGCAAGCGAGTTCTCTTTTGGGGTAGATTTGAAAACATGTCAGTTTATTTTCTATTCCATCGATAATGTTATAACGATTTTTGTTTTGTTGGATTTTATCAGGGTTTACTTTATCATAAGGGATCGATTCAATAAAGTATTTTTGATGAAATTTTATCTTTCTTGCGTGAATTCTTGCAACTTGAAATGTGGTGCATGTGTCTTCGGTGAACCAAAAAATTGTTGCTTGTGTTCTTTTTGTCGGATCGCAATAACTTTGGTCATTTTCGCAAAGTAATCGTATTCCATGATAAATTTTGTGTCGTCTTTTAAATCTCCTGCTAGTTGTAGTTTTTCTAGTTTAATTTTCCGATCAAAAAACATTATTTCTTGATATATTTCGTTTTTGTGTCTACTTAACAATAAAAAGATGTATTTTTTCCAATGTGTGTTATCCAATTTTTATCATGGAGATCATTAGTTGATCGTCCATGTGCGCTGTGGAACGGGAATTTATCGTCTAATTTTATATGACCTTGGTATCTTTCAAAGTCTGGAAAAACTTTAAAATTTACCAATTTTTGGTTTGTGTCTTTATTGGTAGTCAATTTGAACCGTTGAAGCTTGTTTTTACAATCTTCAGGATTAAGATGTAAAAATCTTTCTATATTGCTTTGATAGAAAGGTTCATGATCGAGTCTGTTTTTGTTTCCTTTTGAGAGCTGGGAAATAGTACATTTTTCTCTGAAAATGTTGCTGTGAATTTATATCCTTTTAAGGTCGTAGCTCCGGTTTTTGAATTCTACTATATTCGTTGTTTCTATTTCTTGTGGTTCGGATTCGCATTGAGTTACTTGGTTGATGGCGTATTTATGTAATGTTTTTTGTTCATTTTCTTCACAATCGTAGTGTGTGAATAATAAATCTTGAGATCCTGTTGGAGGGGAAGAGTTTTTATGGGGTGTTGGTTCTAAAAAAAGAAAGGGAGAGAGTGTTTGGACGAAAAAGATTATTAAAAGTTACATGTGTAGGATAGTCCCAAAAATGGGTTATAGAATGTGATGTATCCAAGTGTCTTTTCCAAGTATCCAATCGTAGTTATAGATAATTTTTGTTGTAATAAATGGGGGAGGTAACGATTGAGCTGTTTTATTTGGCGGAGCTAGGAGGAGAGGGTGATGTACTAAATTATTTATTTTTAACTGTTATTTCAAATGTGTGTAAGAATTTGTATGTTGTGTTCCTGTATGTCCTTCTGAACATCGTGTCTGTATTGTAATCTGTTGAGTGTCCAATTATGTAGTCTGTTGCTATCAAGATGTTCACCAAATAAGGGAGGTGGTGCTACAAATGTATTCCAGTCTAATCCTAGGGGTATATAATTGTTTAAATGTTCTCTATATCTATCGCCTAAATTTGTAGGGAAATATAGAAGAAATGTTATTGCTGGGGTTGACTTATTGTTGATAGGGTTGAAGGTAGTGATAAGGTTTCTGGTAATGACAAATATGTATCGAAAGATATCTATAGGGTCATTTACCAAGGTTGGTTTACCTTGAGTGAAAGCTTGTGTCATCCAATGTGGGAGACATTGTGTTAAAGTTGGGGGGTTAAAGAGATTTTCAAGACTTTGTTCGGATGTGAGGGTTGATCCTAAGTAATCCGATGGTATGTTTGGAGTGTTTTGTTGTGAAGTAGATTGTAATGGTGGAGGGGTAATTTGAATTGTATTACTGGAAAGGTCTAAAGGATTTGGGGTTGGTGATGAGGGTACATTAAAATGAACTCTGGGAGTTGTAAAATTTCTATTACGTCTTGGATGTATGATTTGTCTATCTATTGTAGATGTTTGCTTTTGGTTTTGATTGGGATGTCTTATTCTATTAAGTTCTTGTTGGAGAGAAGGGTATATATTGTATATTGGTTCGTATTGTGGTTCGCTTAGAGGTGCGTGACGAACAACGGGTATCAAAGGTTCTGATAATAATGCGTGTGTTTCGTCAAATGTATATGGGTTTTCTGAAAAAGAAAAACGTGTTGATGATTGGGGTTGATTTGTCTGACTAGCTGTTGATCTTGTTGGAGATTTCTTTGATGTCGTAATCGGTGTGGACTGTTGTGTTGGTTGTTGATTAGCAATTTTGAAAAGTTATTTAGTTTCTATTTATGAAGAAAATTTACGTTGATTATTAAATTCTTCTATGAAAATAAATTATTAAAAGTATGTTGCTAGTGCAAACAATTTTATTGCCTTTTTTGTACATTTGTAAATTGTAAAAATAGGGGACCAAAAATGTGAAATATATCACTGAGAGAAGAAAAATCTCTTTCTTGTTAAATAAATTTCTTAACATTTAGATAGTTGTTGAAACATCGTACCTGAGGAGTTGGTGAAGAATTTCTGCGAAGTTGAGATAAGCTTTTTAGTGAAAAATTACAAAAAACTGCAAAAAATTACCGAGAGTATTAAAAATATTTCAAAGGTGTCTATAATAAAAAGTATACTGATTTGAAAAAAAATTGATAGGTATGAACGAAGTTTCGCAATTTTTATTTTTAGGAGTTGAACTGATTGAGAGAGAAGCATTTGATTCGTCTCGTCGAATTGCTTATATTTTCCGAGTTGAAAATTGAGTGTGGTCGGAATAATTTTTGTTTTTTGACAAGTGGGTTTGATATAGGCAGTTTTTGGTGAGGGGAAGTCTGAAGGTCTAGGAATGATGTCTTGAGGTCTAGGAACGATTTAATGGATGATCGGGGGTATTCAGGAGTTATATGTACCTTAGGCTAAAGGATCATGTCTTGTTTTTACTTTAGGCTAACTTAAAATTTTTCCTTGAGGGAAATTTGAAGTGTAAGTTAAGACAATATTGGTGATCTTTGTACTAGTTGGTAGGGGAGGATTGTAACATTCAGATTTTGTTTATTTCATTTGTCAAATATGAGCGTGTTGCTTATTTTTTGATCTGGAGGTCTTTAAGTTATAGTTTCATATATGTTTGAAGTCTGTAAAGTGTCGCCTAAAGAAGTGGTGTCAGATCGGGGTGATGTTTAAACAGTGTCTGATTGGCTAAAGTTGAACTAACTATTCAAAGTGTCAGTATGAATTATAGAAAAAAGAAAAAAAATGTGTTACATTTGAAAATGTTAAAATGATTAATTTATTGGAAAGAGGTTGTTGAAATTCAACTTTCTTTAATCTTTTAGATTGTGGGTTGAAAGTTTTGTAGTCTTTCCGTGGTTGACTTCGGAGTCGTGATGATTGTCGTTGTTGCGATTTTTCTTTTGTTTCTTGTGATGAAAGTTGTGCTTCTAGTTTTCGATTTTTTCTTTGTTTTTGAGGTATTTGTTTACTGCTTCCTTCTTGAGATTTTAGTCTGGTGTTTTTAATTTCTTTGTTTTGTTGGTTCTAATAATTGTGTTGAACAATTTACATTATGTGTTTAATGGTGATTATTGTCTGAGTTGTCGGAGAAATCCTTGAGTCCTTTCAAGGAGTATAACTGTGTTTGTTCGCGAAGAGCGTGTTCTTTTGGGTAGTATGGTAACAGATGGTTTCGTTGCTGAACTATTTCTTTTTTATTTGAATAAAGTTTATATGTTACATCAGTGGGTTGGTCATTAATTTGAAATGGTCCTTTTCGGATTGGTTGTAGTTTTTTGGATAATCCTTTTTGTGTTACAAAATTTGGTATTGAGACATACGTTCCGATTTTTAGGTTTGTAGCTTGTGTGAATCGCGAATTTATTTGTGATTGAATATTCTCTCTTTGTAATAGTTTTTTGGCTATATTTTAATAAATTTCATTGTGTTCGTTATCTCTATTTAAAATCCATTCGTTATGTGTGCCGAAAACTAATCTTAAAATTTGTGGAGGATGAAAATGATCTTCATCGTGTGTGTGTAATGGTAAATTATAACAAATTGATTCTTATGTAGGTTGGCAAAAACCTTGTGTTTTTTGAGGAATTTGCTGAGAACATTATTGGTTTGCGTGATTTTTGATTGAAAACCATTTCATAAGGTGATATTCTTAAATTTGTTGTTATCTGTGAACTATAAACTAGGGGAATAATTTTACATCTATTGAACATTCAGTGTATTTTGTATCATTTCCATGTATGATACATCTGAGGTACTCTTGTAGTGAACGGTTCATTCCTTCGACCACACCATTAGTCCATGGGGCATGAGACGATCGTGGTTTGTGTTTATTGTTGTATAGATTGCACAATGTGATGATTTCCTTATTTATGAATTCAGTGCCATTATCGGTGACAAGGATTTCTGGTAATCCAAATTCTGCTATCTAGTGTTCGTAAAGTGTTGTATATGCATAATAGGCATTAGAATGAGGTACTGGGTTGAGTGCTACATAGTGTGTAAATGCATCAACTATAACCATTATACATGAGTTTCCTTCTGAAGAGGGTGATATCGGTCCTTTTGTATCAAATGAGATTCTTTGGTTGAAATAAAAACTTTGTCCTTTAAAATCTTGTTTTTCTGCTCTTTGTTTCTGATATTTGGGTATGGTTTATTTAACTGGTATGTTATGCAATCGTTACATAATACTTTGATTCAAATCGGTGCATTGAGTAGGTAAAAGTTTTGGATAAAATTTAATAACACAAAAAACCACACTCAAATTTTATCCAAAAAATTTTTACCTACTCAATGCACCGATTTGAATCAGTTTTTTTTGTGATCCTACATGTCCTTTTGTATTTAAGGAAAATGAATTGTCAAATGCTAGAAGTTTCATATCTAGTGGTAAACAGGGTACTTAAAATTCAGGTGTTTGGTAGTCTAAAACATTGGTATTCACGTTTATAGATGTATTTTTAAATTTTCTGTAGCATCTAAGAAGTGTTTTGTTTCCTAGAATTGTGATATCTCCTCTTATGGGGTTTGATTTGTAATTGGGCCAAGACTTTAGTTGTCTAATGACTGGGTCAAGATTTTGGTACTTTTGTAGTATCTCAAGTGTCAATTTTTCTGCGGCTGGTAGAAAGTTCTTTTCAATTTCTGTTTTTGAAATA
Source organism: Symsagittifera roscoffensis (assembly GCF_963678635.1). Lineage (NCBI taxonomy): Eukaryota > Metazoa > Xenacoelomorpha > Acoela > Convolutidae > Symsagittifera > Symsagittifera roscoffensis. The sequence goes on from NW_026970836.1 coordinate 14,889, forward strand.
GGTATGTTATCTAGGGGGTCAGGTAGGTTAAAAACTTGATTTATTGTATACTTTGAATCAATATCTGGAGGTCCTGATAAATTTATATTGTCAGCTAAATTTTTTTTCTTTTTCTATTAAGGGGAATAGGTCTGTTCTATACATTTTTGTTTAAATGGTTTTTGTTGTGCATTGCTTTTGATCCATGATAAATATGGTATCGGTTTAAATGTAGAGTTTCCTAATAAGTCTTTTTCCTAGTGATTATTTTGGCAATCTAGATATAATGGAAAATGTTGTGAATTATTTTTTGTGCATTATCAACGTCAATTTTTACTGCATATTTGCATTCTAATTGTGGTGATGTTTCGTCTTTTGCAAGAAAAAACTTAATATTTTGGGGTATTTCTATCCATAGAAAAGTTTTTTAAATTCGTATTGTTGATATCCAATAAACGAATTGTATTAAGCCTCGTGATTGCTCATCTAGTAGTATTTGATTGTATGCGCTGTTCATGTCAGCTGTTGTAAAATATTTTCCGTTTATTTTTGTGAGAATTACTTGAACTGGTTGAATGAGCCAATTACATTTAAGTTTTTTAATGAGGGAAATGAAGTATCTTGCGTCTAAAACGGTTTTCAATGATTCTCTTTTAGCTAGAATAATAACAAGATTCATGAATATGTTTCCTTTTGGTTTTTTTTTATTTACTGAAGAAATAATTTCGTATTGTTCTAATATGTCTTGTTATCTTTTGACTTTATCTTGTAAATGAATTGGAACTTTTTTTGCTCGTTGATTTTTGAAAATTGCGTCAAGTTTTAGAGGTAGATGTATTGTTGAACTTTTTTTCCAACATCGAATTTAGATGTAGCGTAAACCATTGGGTATTTAAGTAGTAGTTCAGCTAGTTGATCAAATTCTTTTTGTGTAATTTTAGAGTGTTGAAAATTGAACATTGTAATGAATTTTTTTTGTTCAGTGGTATATTTCGATATTTGAAATGTCGGTTTAAAATAACAAAAAATTTTGTAAAGTAGTCTGTGTTTCGTTTTTTATCACTCAGTTTTTTGTTATTTGATAACTCTTTGTTAAGAATTGTTGATTGGCATATATCTTATGTTTTCAAGATATTATTTACTGAATATGCTATTTCTAATGTTGAAGAAATTGTTGTATTTGTTTCACAATAACCTAAAAATCCTAGAGGTAAGGTTTTTTTATAAAGAGAATTTTTGTTTCTGAATTCACGTCTGACATTTATAGTCATTGCTTGTTTTGTTTCATGTTGTATTGATGGACTTGACTTATTGAGAAGTTATATACATATCCTGCTAGTGGTTTCAACTGTTTTCGTTCTTGGTTATATAAAGATTAAAGTTTGGAGAAAAATGGAGGTTGTTTATTTAATCTTTGAAAGAATGTTAGTGATGTGTTTTTCATTCTTGTATACTTATCCTTTATATGTTTTTTGCTATTTAGGATATAAGAGTGGGAATATAATTAGTAATAAAAGATAATCCAACGATATTGTGTTTTATATCTCTGATATGGAATGTTTATTTGAAATGATTAGTTAAAAATTTATTTTGTTCCATTGTTCTAGTAGGAACAAGGAGTAAAAGACTTTTTCCAAAATTTGTGAAACCTAATCCTTGTGATGTAGCTAATTTGTTTGAGGTCTTTGACGGTGAAAACTTTGGATGTAAAGTTTGTATTTCATTCCATGTGGGAATATTTATAATATTTGATTCTGCTCCTGAGTCTACTAAAAAATCAATTTCGAGGTCTGGTGATTGAAAATCTTTGCTTCTTGGACTTTCTAAGAGAAGAGGGATTGTCCAAATTTTTTCTTTTGGTAGTTGTACCTTATTTGTTGTATTTGCTGTATTCTGATATATATTGTTCGTACCTGATCTTCCTTTAAGCTCTTGTTCGGTATAGTTAGTTTTGTTTTGTGTATTATCGGAGTTTTCAAAATTATTATGATTGTTTTGGTAAAAATTCCTTTCGATTGGTGTTTCGTATTCATTTTCAATTTGAAGCATGTTTAGTGAGAGCGTACTTTCTGTTTCGCTCTCATCATCTGTGGATTCACATTTTATGTGACTTAGTTGTAGTTCTGAATTTTCTGTGTTACTCATACCGGGAGGGGTCTGATTGGATTTCTTCAGTTGATTGTACTTGGTTGATTTGTCTTTGATATTTAGTCGTGCTACTTCTTTAGTTTTGTTGCGAATTTTGATATTGTGTATTGTTTTTATGGGGTGTCTGAGAATAACTTTTTCGTCGATTTGATTAATTAGAATTTCGGTTCCTGGAATTGTTACGTGATCTATTGTGATAACTAATTTAGTTTGATCTAACGTTTGAATAGTTTCGTGATCTATTATCTGGGTTTTGTCTATTCCTATTGTTTGAGTAGTTCTTGTTTCCGTGGTATGAGGAATTACTAGAACGGTTGTTTGAATAATACCTATTTCAAGAGTTTGAATAAGAACGATTTCTTTTGTAATTGGAGTAATTACTTCTGTTTGAGTTTGATCTTGAATAGTTATTTCGATATTGATTGTTTTTACTGTTTGATCAACTATATCTATTATGTGATATATTTCGTGAACTTCTTTGATCTGGAAATCTTCCGCGGTAGTTATTTCTGTAAGGTGATTGTTGTCTAGAGATATTATAGTTATCTGGAAGTGGTTTTCCCAAACTATTATTACTGTGAAGTTTTTTTGTTTTGTAACTTTTGGTCTTTTTTCATGTATTGATAAAATGATTTATTTGGTTCTCTATATTTCTGTGGTTTGTTCTGATTGTCTTGTTGTTTTTTCTACATTCAGCCATGCTATGTCCATATCGTCGACATTAATTACACCAATTTTTGAATGAAAGTTTGCCTTTAAAATTTGGATTTTTCTCGTAGATATTCATTATTTGAGTGATTTTTTTCAGCTAGTTCAGTGTCAGACTCAAGAAAGTATTTTATTTGCGAAGTAGTTGTGTGGATGTTGTTTACGTATTGTAATTTTAATTTTTCTGTTTCTTGCAGTTTCATAGTGAATTCAGCTTGTTTTTGTTTATCCACTAGTTTTCGAAAATTTTTATCGGATTCTCGAAATGAAAATGGATGCTATGCTCTCTTTTTTATCGATATTTTCCTTAATTTTGGTGTTAGAGTCATCATCAAATTTTCTGTCATTTTTGTGTTTTTTTAGTCATGCGTTTTAAGGGAATTTGCTTTTCTTACCAGTGTATCAATTAATACTGCAAGTTGTTTAATTGTTTCATTAGGGAGTTCAGAGGTTTTACCGTGGATTGTATAGTTGTTTGCGGAAATGTTTTTTTATTTTTTGTTTTTTGAGTTATAAGTGTAGAATGAATGGGGGAAATGCTTTGTTGCGTTTTTGTTGGCATTGTTTCGACTATTTCTTCATTAACGAAATGTAATGGAGTTCGAATATCTTGTTGTGAGATTTCTTGTTCCATTTAAATTTTCTTGTGTAATAATGAATGTAGAGTTTAAGCTATTATTTCCTGTTCTGTCAATGAGCATTGCATTATAATACAAAGGTGTTGCATCAACAGTAAGTGGAGTTTTTCTAACGTAGTCTTAATTGATGGAAATGGTGGTGATTGCTTGACTCGATATATCAGTTGGTATATATATATATATATATATATATATATATATATATATATATATATATATATATATATATATATATATAAATAATGAATGAGACCAATCAGGGTCCCAAACATAATCTGTTTCATCTACTAATACAGTTGTATTGTCTGAATTTTGTGGTCGAAAACTTTTTCTCGATAGTGCTATGAGACCAATGTTATAGAAAAAATAATCATTTCTAAACCATGCTAGTATCTTTTGTAGAATATCTTTAACATTTTTTGAGATTTCATTACTAGTGAAATTTTACGGATTATATTTAAAACATTTTGAGAAAATACTGATTTCTGGTCTCACATTTGTATATCGGGATGTTTATGTTGGTGACTCATTTTGTGTTTCTTTCAATTCTATTGCGGATAGATAGCTACAAATGATTGAAAATACATCGTTTGTGAATATTGAATTTGCTCTTTGTGAATTTTGGTGTTGTATATTTTTTTATGTAGTTTGTGAAAACTTTCTAGAATTCTATATCTATATCGTCTGTTTGTTTTTGGTGTCTTGCGTGATTTGACTTTGTTGATGCAATTTTAATTTAAATATACGGTAGTGTGATGTGATATTACCTATTACTTTGAGATAGTGATCAAGAATTTGTCGTTTTATTCTTACTTCAGGAAAATCTAGTTTGCATGGGCTATTTCCTTTTTTAAACAAATGTGCAATTAAACTATAACAAAATTGTACTTGTCCTCGGGCGGGATCATTTTGTGGTTTTATGAAAAATAGGAGTTTCAAGTTATCATCAAAAATTTCATTGTAATCGATCATATTTTATATTGTAGAACTGCTAGTGTGTAAATTTCAATATGTCTTATTGATTGATTCCAATTATATAGACGTATTGGTTTGTTGATATATGACTTTATTTTTTTGCGTTTTCCTTTCACTGATGATGGTGTTGTAGCTTTTGAATCAGAAAAATATAATTGGTTTTCTATCAGTTTATTTTTATTTATTGAAACTTTTAACTCTTGAAGTTCCTGTATTGTATTTGTTTCTGATTGTGAGACTGCGTTTGTCGTTTTGAAAATCGATTTTGAATAATTTGCTGTTGTTTTGTTATGATTGACTTTTTTGTGTTTGTCTTTTTGACCTAATAATCCCCATTGTTTGTTTGTGTGGTGTGATTACAAGGTCGTATCTTTCGTTTTTAATTAAACAATTATGTAGTACGGTTGTTTGTTTACTGTCTAGATTGTCTCTTGACATAAGGTTTAGGATGATGGATGCAATATTTGGGGGTTAGAATTTTTATTTTCCTAAATTGTTAGTTCTTACCGTTTTTGTGTGGTTATCTTATCTTATCTTGAGGCATAGATTGTCGTGGTCGACGGGTTGGAGAGAGAGTATATCAATTCTTGAGAATGGTTTTTTACTTTCTCGTGAATAAATTATAATCTATCAGTTACCTACTTATTCTTACCTAGGGTTTGTGATTTTGTGATCAAGGGATGGAGAATAGCAAATTAATCTACATGGTTCAGGTATAATTAGAAGACAAGTAGTTCGTTAGACACTATTTTATGACTTATTAATTTGTTAAGGGTTTCAGCCTGGGTCATCAAAGAGGACGGGCTCAAGTGAAGGACGAGTAACCGAAATTCTTCACTGTCTAGCTGAATTAAAATGGTTAGTTTTTTAAAATTTTCTATTAGTCATGGGTCGCTTATAAGGGTTCGGTAGTGAATCGACGTTTGAGGTCGTTAGACACTTTTAAGGGGAAAACAAACAAAATTGTTTTGACTTGATCCAAGGAAAACCTTGATGATCAGTTATAAAATAGATTAAACTTTCGTATAATTAAAGTTTAATTATAATTAAAGATCCAAGGGAAGCCTTGATGATCTGTTTATGAAAGAAAAGTGGAATATGGAAAGCAAGGATAAGCCTGGATAGATTTTGATTTAAAAGTTTTGAGTTCAAGAAAAAGTAAAAATTAAGGTTTAGATGACATTGGTTTTTTGAATTTTCGCTGTTATGTTTTAGGTGATGAAGCTGGGATGAAGAAAATCAGATATGTTAATTTATGAAACTAACAATGATTTTTATTACTAACTAATTTTTGTATTTTTTATCCAAAAGTTTATTTCTCCAAAAGTTTGATTTACTGCAGAATGTGGGGGAAACAACTTTTGCTCTTTTTATCAGTCGTTATTGTATAGATAGTAGGTTTAGCACCAGTAAGGTTGTTGAAGAATTTTTTCTTCAAATTATTTTCACATCTCAGTAAATGAAAATTTAAATTTACCGCATAAATTACTCTAAATACAAAAACTTGTTCGGGTTTCCGTCGTACTATCATATAGCAGAGTGGTCCGTTTCCTAATCGTTTTCACGCCACGATCTTGGTCTTCTCTCAATACCTGGTATTTCTTGTACTGTTTGGAAATTTGGCGTAACTCCATAGAGACGTAGAGACATTTCTATTAAATTGTCTATTGCGTCTAGCATTTGTGCAATTTTGCAATTGTCTAATTCTAAGTTCTATTGTCTAATTCTAAGTTAGTTAAGGTCTTGTTTGAGACTTTTGGTCGCACCAGATGAGTTATGGCCTATCGATTATACTCATAGAGTAATTTCAGATAAGGTACACCGTCTGCTCGTCACGCTACCTTTTTTTCTGCCGGATAGATTCGTGCAACTTCTTAGACTAATACCGATCTTAATCTTACTCTTATATATCCTAGTCTCAATCGATCTAGTGTATACGAGGAGAACAACTATATTCAAAGTTTTATTCAAATTGTTCTGGTGCTGAAACTACAAGTAGTTTCAGCACTTGCAAAGAAGTGTCAATGTTAGAGATGGAATACGATTGGTTAGTTAGTAATATTTTATTGTGATAATTTATCAACAATATAATTGGTTTATGAATACTAGCTTATAACTGATTCTACTTTTGATTTAAATAGCGGGTAGGATGCCCCAATGAATGACTGCAAGAACAAATTTGATTTGGCATTGAATCAACCAAAATTTTTATCGAATTTTGATGCAATGTCAACTACAGATATTAAAGTGCCAATTTTAGTTCATCAACATTTTTTTAGAGTTCGTCGAATTTTTTGAAGTTTTTTTTCCATCTCGTCCCAAACATTCCCAATAGACGATAAATCCAGTGAAACAGGAGGCCATGGAAAAACTCGTTTTCTTTGTAAACAATGTTCACTTAGTCCGGCAGTATGGGGAGTTGCGGTATTCAATTTTTTTTCAAAGAAAACTTAATTCTTTCGTAAATATTCAGTAATGCCAGCCCGGACAATAACTCGTGTTTTTTTCCAGCAATCAATTTGCATTAATTTTTTGTCATCGGTGACCTTTATATTGGAGCACATAGTTTTTTGTAGATATACTAACAAAAGTTCAAAATAAATTTTGGATTGTAAAAAGCTGACACGATTATGCTGCTTTTACAATCAAACGGGGTTAGTAGCGGGAGTGAAGACGTTAGAAGTTCAAAAATTGCATTTGTGTTTCAGGTACGATGTCAATGTCTATGTCGATGGCAAAGGCGACATAGGGTCTTTCCTGCGAATACCATTGAAAACTTGATGACTAGTTCAATGAAAATACTTACTAAGAAATACAAGAAGAAGAAAGGATAACTGTGCATCTGATTAGCAGCGGGGCTTAATTTTAAGTGGGCTAAACGTTCATTTTTTCATTAAGCACTCAAAAAGTAATATCGAAGCTTTAATAAAGTATCTTTCAGTTTCAAACATAGTTCTCAAGTTACTTACTGAGAATTTATATTATCCGATTGTGCAAAAACATGGTACTTTACGATATTTTTAGCAGTTTATTAAAATACTTGCCCCATCTTGAAAATCCTGGACAAAGTGTCGCTCTTTTGTCTCAGAAAAAATATCTATACGGCATGTTTAATAATGAACATAGCTAAAAAAACGGTAGGAAAAACCCGCTTGGTATTACTCGGCGACGAAGACATGTCTCGTTCCCGGAGTCCGGAAGTAAACTGCAGCATACGAAAGACAACACCTTCATCACTATAGACTCGAACAGCCTAGCTGTAGGCGACGAGGACGAGCGAGCCCTGAGGACGGAAGAGGGAGCCACCGAACTGTCCTTTTCAGACATCATCAATAATGAGATAAAGTTGACTCCGAGTCGCCAGTTAGACGACTAAGGATCGGAAACGAAGCTGTATTGCAATAAATACTATTAGAGATGCTGTGATTATATTAAGACAGGGGGATTTAGGGTGTGGGGTGGATGCCTTCTCCCTTCTTTGAGGGAATCGGCCCCCTCACCAACTAAAAGGGTGGTCCTCCGTTATTGTTCTTTTATGATATCCATTTTCGGCGACCAGCCCTAAAGTTTTTCTAAAGAAGCTTTTGTCGCCCATATATTCTAATTTTGAGCATGAGCGCCCCAAAAAACGCGAACTGTTCGCCAAAAAATTTCCAAAAAGTACCAAAAACTGCATTTTTCCAAAAACTTGACTGCGGTGCAGAAAATTTTGCCTATATAGGTTCTTTATAGTGTTCGCGTAGCGCTCGCACTGTCAATTTGGTCAAGTTAAGAAAAAGGGTCGATAAAATTTTCGAAAAGTTTATGAAAACCGCCCCCATCCGCCCCTCAAAAAAGCCCTAGATCCACCCCTGTATCAAGAGTTTTGAATTTTCAATTTTTTGTCTTTTAACAGAATCAGGAAAAGATTTAGTTGACAAAGGTCTAGCTAATTCGGTTTCTTAACAAACCGGCGGTTTCGGGTTTTTACTGCTTTAATGGACTATAAGTTGTTCAAAAATATGATTCTTTTTCACTATCCCCCCACCTCGCATTATCGTCAATTTTATGTTGTAACGAGTAGTTTTACAAGCTTAACCACGACGATCAAGTTTGTTTGTCATGGTCTACCAAGACCAAATGTCAATTTTCATATCACATAGGCCAGGCGGAGCAAACACGTACAAAAACACATAAAAAAAACATGCTGAAAAAAAACGAGGTCAATCAAAAGTTTTCTTTGCCTTGATTAAAGACAACTAGGAGCTCAAGTAAAGCTGCAGGCAGGTGCTTAATTTTTTTTGAATTTTTTATATTGATACGATGCAAAAGCAAAATGCGTTGAACTTTGCTTAAAACTTTAGTTGTTTCCATGCTAAAAAAATTGAAAGAGTGAAACTTCTGAAAAACTGGAGTTTTCCCAATGACGTAACATTTCCTTGCAAAATTTAAGGTTTCACAGTTTCTGTAGGAAAAACTCATGCAACCATTTTTTTCGATTAACATTATCATCTTAGATTTGAAAAGGTAGTTTTCAAGAAAGTTCAAACCTTTTTTTTAAAAAACGGTCAAAAGTTTTAAAAAAATTGTTACTGAAATCCATAATTTTTCTGCAAAATATAGGTCGTGGCCGCCAGAATAGATGAAAATTTGAATCAAGTTTCTCAATTACAGGAAAATTTGTCATACTAGTTTTCGAGTAAAGTAAAAAAAAATTCCAAAACACGGTCAACAAATAAAAAAATTGAGCTTTTTGGGCATGTTCGTTTATGACGAAACAATTAACCTGTACCTTCCACGGTCATAAAATTTTGAGTCCAACTAAGTGGCGTAGTTGCGTAAGCAAAAGCGTTTCCTGTAACCTTTTTCTTGGACTGAACCCAGAATCTTAAATATAGGAAGGTACTTTTTGAGAAAATTCAATAAGTTGCGGAAAACTGTCGAAAAATCAAAAATTTGACCATTCTTAGATAAATAAATTTTGAGTAAAAATTTTGTAATCGGCCGCTAATGCAAGGGATTTTTGATCAGGATGTCTCAATTGACTTGATTAGACCCACAATCTCAGATTTGAGAGGTTAGTTTTTGAGAAAGGTTTAAAACACGGTAAAAATAACAAAAAGTTGATTTTTCCGAGGGTCATCACTTGATGTGTAATTTGTTTTGAGCATATTCATATATGCAGGTGAATTTTTATATCCTTTTCAATAATTGATTCGGAATCGGATTTTGATAGGGTATTTTTTGGGAAAACGTTTAAAATCCAAATCAAGGGTCAAATAAAGCCCCACAGACTTTTTTGAAAACAGTAAAAACAGATTAAAAACAGTAAAAACAGAGTAAAAACAGAGTAAAAACAGATTAGGGAGTATGCAGGTACACAATAGACTTAGCCTGCTCACGGAAGAACAGATATTGAGGAAAACTAAAGTTTTTGCGAAAAGTGAAAACTAATTCCAGAACATCTGAAAAAAAATAAATAAAAAACCCAACCCCAAACATTTTCATAAACTTGTTATTATCAAACAAGAATTCTAGGCAAACATGCCGAGCAAGACACTTGAAGAGAATATTGGCAACGTAATAAAAGTTACGAAACGGAAATAAAGTCGACAATCTTTGAGCAGACACCAGCTGGCCAAAAAAAAACGATTTTATTAAAAGTTTTATAATTAGGTCTAAATATAATTAGTTTCAAGATATATTTTGTCAGCTGAGCCGATGAAAATTCAGAAACGGCTATTGATGAAAGCAACTATTTGTTGCGTTTTTCTTGAATAAGTAGAATCGCCGCTTTTTAGAGAGAAACTAGCAAACTAATTCCTAATAAAATGGGGAAAATTTTCTGAAAATATTTTTGGTTTTCGAAAGACTGATGTTAAAAAGTGATTTTTTTAGCCGCCTTTGTTATTTAATTTGATTTGCATGCTAAATGTAAGTGCACTCGAAATAATAATTTCAACAGAAAATTCTGATATCCCATTGAAGATATCATCGTTCTTAAAAAACAAAAGATACTTTTCCTTCAATTTTTGTTTTGTTAACTTTTTGAAAACTGTCAACTGTCAATTAAGCCATGCTCTGGAGTAGTTTATGAGCGCTTTGGTTTTGTTTATGATGCTGAAAGCGTAACATGCTTCATTTATACATAGCGTGTTATCCTGCACAACAAAATATTTCCAAATTGAATAGAAACTATTTACGGTTGTATTAATATCCTTCGTCTCAAACATTCTTTCCTGAGGTTTGATATTGTGATAACGTCCATAACTTACGTCTTTTAGTATTTTTGAAGGGCAGTCGAAAGATTGAGGGCTTTACCTTGATATACAAGCAGTATTTTTTATTATAATTTTACGTCTCATCATGGTTAAATTTGTGCTGTTACAATGTAAAGAATGGAGAGAAAATCGATTCACAATGGTTAGTTTGCTCGCCCAGCGCAGTTTCATTGCATTATGACTATGCTAAGAGAAATTTCAGAAAATTAAACTGAAAAGTGAGGAATAAATTCAGTTCAATCATCTTGCTCTAAGAGTTAAACCACTGATATCAAAATGAGTTAACAAAGATTAGCAATTGAACAAAAATTTTATTCTTTCATTGATTACTCTTAATAACTTTTTACCAAGATTTCCAGGGTTAGCTAAAACAAAGAACCCAATCCTCCGTATGTTTTCATGATTGATCTACAGGTCTTCAATAATAATCCATTTAAAAGAGCAAGTTGTTCCAAAATTAGCATTTTACCATTCGATACTGGCTTTAATGTTGGTCAAGTTTCAAATGCCATATTTGTGGAACGCCATCAGTATTAAAATCAAACACCAAAACACAACTTACACAATAAAATTGCCATTTGTCTTGCATATGCCGTAAAATACAATGCGCGTGAATCAAGGTTTGCCACTCTGCTAGATCGAAAAGTTTTGACCGTTAGTTATATTTTATAGCATTTACTTATATTTTTTCTGAAGTTTGATCATCTGACAAGCTGTAATGCATTTTTCACAAAAATATGAATTCTTTCATTCAGTTCATTCCAAACGATGTAAATGAAAATTTGGTTCTCATGAACCCATAAAAAACCCGATTAACTAAAATGACCCGCATTGGAGTTCCAGGAATGAAAACTATTTATAATTGAGTATCCTTGTCGGTGTCCACAAAAGTGAAAACAAATCGATTATCCAAGTAGAAATGGATTATAATATTATTAATTTTCGAGGCAACAAAATCCTTTTTCATTCCATAATAATTGATTTTTGTTCACTTTTGTGGATACTGACAATGAAACTAAATTATAATAGATTTTTTTCCACTTTACTCAAAATGCGCAATGAAAAAATTTCAAAAAATAAAAAAACATTACTCTCAAAATCTCCTATCAGCTCAAAATGAGGTACTGAGAAAAAGCAAGAGCGCCCGTGCGAGTAATATAATGCGCATGATTAAAGATCTGCCATCAAAATGTATTTTATTGTGTATTAATACAAACAGATAAAATGAGTTCCTTGTTTATTTTGCGATTTATCGCCTTCTTTAGTTTTCGCAAAGTATCTTTTTTTTTTTAAAATAAAATTGTCATGCTACGCAAAAAAATGAGACACAAAATAGCTTACAAATAGTTTTTGGTGGCAGTGTGTCAGAAAAAGCTGGAGAAAGTCTTACTTGTAGAAAAAATTGAAATTTTAGATTGCATTTCAGGGTTAACTGAACGACTCGATATTTGCAGCAGCTGGGTGGAAACTGCTAGGCAAACAATTTTGCATCATTTAACTCCGAGATACAACTGGCGAGTAAATTGGACGCACATCAATTTAGCACAAACTTACTTCTGCACCTGGTTGTTAAAAAATCAACAATTTAATACTACTTGGCGCGCAAAATATTTAACTTTGCACTTCACATCTTTCAATAAACAGCTCGATGTGCGCATGCCCACGACGCTATTTAAACTTATTGAGAGGGGGTACGCATTATTTGAATCCATTTTTACTTGGGGAACATTCGACATTTGGCCAGATTAACGTTTCCTACTTTTAAGAAAAAATTAGTCGGGTGCTCAGGAATTTCGTGCTAGAATTCCCTAACCCCAGATATAATGGCAGTTTGTAAGTGCCACTTTTTGAAGGTTTTGTTTTTAAGATCGGTTTTGGTCTTTTCTGACTTTTTCCCAAATTCCCACAAAAAGAGATTTTTTTAAATTATCTCTATTTCAGTATATTTTCGGCTTTGGTCAAAAAGACCTTTCTAATAGTGCATAAAGGATGTGGCGTGATGCTTTAAACTGTTTGGTGTTAAATTTTTTGCTATTGCGAACATGAAAACTTTCACCTTTTAAGACGGTCATCTAAGATTTCAAAAATGAAAAGTTTTGTAAGTTGAAAGTAGTGGCTTCTGATATCAAAAGCGGGTTTCTCGTTAGGTAATATGAAATTTCTGGTAGTAAAAACGCAGTAAATTTTTTTTGGGTGTTTAATTTTCTAATTTGATTGTTTTTTTTCAAAAATTGTAGGAAAGAAGAGAAGTTTGAGTTTATATCTGTCCTACATTTGCATCAGTAGCTTAGGTCATATATGGCACGATGGAAAGTTTGAACTACTAACAATCATAAATTTTATTTTGAAAATTTCGTAGGATGCTCAGTGGGCTCCCTAGGGCCCAGTAGAGGAGCATCCGACTCGTAATAATCCAAAAAATGAACATAAAAAAATCGTTGTTGATTTGTTAAGCCATCATGCCTAAGCAAAAAGCAAGCACAGGTAGGGAGGGTGGGACCTGACTGGCTAGATATTTCAAACCTAAACAGTGAAATTCAAACCTAAACAGTGGACAGAAAACCTAATTTACATAGTAAAATGAATCAATGAATTCAAGAGTTAATCAAGTAAAGAACACTGAAAAGCAAAATTGAAATTTTTTGAACTTGCGAACTTCAAAAAAACTTAACAAAAAATTCTTCAAATTTCAAGAATTCATACTAAATTTTTTTTCAGAAATTTTTTTTGAGGAGTTGGACTGGTAGATTACTTATTTTTTCCGCTTGTAATTCTAACACTTCAAACTTAATTGAAGGTAAATAGAAATTAAACGTCAAACCACGACACATTTAAAATGAGCGACAACACATTTTAAATTTCTACCCTGAAGACAAATCAAACAAAGAAGGCACTCCACTCCGTTCGTTAAAAATTTTCTAAAGAAGCAACTCAAAAATGGAATTGATTAAATTAAAACTCAAAATTTGTGACATTCGACCAGAATGGCCAAAATGCAATTTGTGCAGAATTCGGAATTTTAGCAGTAAGCCTTCCGGATTGGTGGTTTTTAAGAACTAAGAGCGTTATTGGAACGTTTGGCCAGACGGTGAGGGCTGGAATATTCTAGTATTTTAAAATTTCAAAAATTCGAATGATGACGTCACATTTCTGAGAAATGCTGAAACGGCCATTTTGACAAAAAACGAGAGAGAAGACACAACAACTTTATCTGCGATTGCGAACAGGACGAAAATCGAGATTAAAAAACGACAACATAGCAGAGAACGTTCCGATTTGCAACTATTGTGCTGCTACATTAGTTGCAAGGCCGTTGCGAGCAACGGTGAAGGGTGAGAAACCAGCCTTCCGGATTAGGAGGAAATCAAGATTAACGAGCTTGATTCAGCGGATTCGTCAATCCGGAAGGGTAAAGGAACTAGAACTTTTATCCTGTTGCATAAACTTTTAGCTTCCTGTCATGTCCTGACTTGAATTTAATTAATATCTAGATTCATTTTGATAAGGATGAGAAGCTAGGAGTTGGGGGAAAGGGTTGATCCATCTTCGATGGAGATGATGATTTTTATCTACTGAACAAAAACAATAGTAATACAATAAGTAGTAACCCTGTTTTTAGGAGTGACCTCGTGGTCTGGGGATACTGAGACCCAGCCATGAGCTCACTATTTGCATGTAATTAAGTTAATTTGAGCGTTCTGGTCGAAGCCGGAGAACAGTAACGTTTTTGTCGACCCGATGTTAGAAAGACCACCGAAAAGTACTGGCTTGGTAGAGACGGTGAAAAGCATGCAAAGCTCTGTTTAGACGCTAGCCAGTCGTCTTAAGACTTAGTTTTGTTATCCGTCGATATGTATCTTCCGGGCGAATGTTACATACATGTTTTTATGCGCTCCTGGGTGTTATTCTTTTTAACATCATGACCGGCAGAACCGTTAACGAGCACTCCGCGCCGAGCGGATGCTCACATTAACGCCCTTATTAGGCCTAAACCGCCGGCGCGGAGGGGTGGTTCGGAGCGCGGAAGCCCTCCGGATTACCGTGAATAGCTTTTTAACTTAGTTAAGACCGAAAATTCACGAACCAGGAAGGGTGGGGGGATCGGCCATTCCCTCATCCCCTGAGTGGTTTGTGACCAAAAACACTTAAAGATATAAGTAAAACCAAACAAAAAGTAGTATAGTACCCAAGAAAAACAAAAAACATAAAAAAAATCCCCGAAAAAACCAAAAACAGTAAAAAAGTAAAAAATCAGTAGAAATCATCCCCCCAGACAAGATGTGATCCGACCCCCCCCGTTTGTTGTTGATAGATATATTGTTGTTACAGGCATTTATATCAGTCAGGATGGTTACGATCAGTTTTGTAGCCCGTTTGTGAGGCTTGTACTGTAGGGTTATTTGAGCATTTAAGCACGTTAATGATAAATTGCGCTCAATCCGGAAGGGTCAGCTGATTTGCGCTCAATTCGGAAGGGTCTTGGGTGAAGACCGATCCGGCAAGCAGTACAAGGAGCAACAAGAAGGGGCTCAACGACAACAACAATCGACTGTTGGGTATCGTTAACAAGTTTTGTAGCCCTTTTGCTACAAAAAGTAAGATAGTAATCTGTGGGGGGCTCGACAGTGCTGCACTGTAGTGACCCTTCACCGAACTGCGAATATCCGAGTTAAGCACCTTAATTCGGATATTAAGGAAACCCGGAGGGGTATAGTATTACTAATATTATTATTTATATAGCCTATATTAATAGTCTTATATCGTTTTTCAGTGAAAACAGACCGGTTTTTAGGGTCAAAATAGCGATATTTTGATCCCCCCACAAGTCGCGATTTTTGAGATATCGATATTTTTTCAAACGGAAAAAAGCGCTAAGTTAGTGTGTTACATCGTAACTGCACTACCTCAATAGATAGAACCGGTTAAGTTTAGTCCGGAAGTGGTTGGAACTATTTTGGAACCAAAAACCGAATTTTCGTGATTTTTGAGAAAACGAAACACTATAAATTTAGAAAATTTTTTGAAATTTTTGAGTTACAACAGTAAAAATAGTTGTTCGGACAACGTCCACTAGTGAATCTACAAGTTTTAAAACCCGCTACCCGAAAGCCTTCCGGGTTGCAGAGAAATCGAACATAACGTGTTTGATTTGGTGGATTCATCAATCCGGAGGGGTCCAGGTAGCATAGCTTTTCGCAAATTTTTTCTGCTAAAGCGTTTTAGATCGGGTCTTTTGCATTGAACTAGAAGAGTATAGGCCTTCTGAGCTCGGATCAATAATTTTTAGGTCGAAAGGAACAGAATTGCGGAAAAAGTTAGGTGGAACCTATAAGTGAGAAATTTTTTGAGTTTACAAGAAAGACGTTTTGGCTAATAACTTTTCGACAACTGGACAGATCCGGTCAATCTTGGTACCATTAGATCAGAAATTAGCTGAACTTACTAGTAGGAAAGAGAATTACTCAAAAAAGCGAGCGAGAAAATTTTTGAGATTGTTTTTAGCAAATTACACAAATCCGGAGGGGTACACCCTTCACGTTTTATAAATTTTTCTGAAAAACCCTTAGACCCCTACCAAAAGGTAATAGCGGTTGAATAAAGTAACTTTAGGCCATTCTAGACCAAAAGGGAGGGCTAAAGGCACAGCAAAAGCTTAATCGAGCCGAAGTTAGGCCAGCGATAAGACCCTTCACCGTTAGCGTGAATTGTCAAATAAGAGGCTTAACTTCAATCCGGAAGGGTCTAGGAAGGTAGTAAATACCCTTCCCAGTTAATTGAAAGAGCATAATTGCATCGGAGAACGTATCCGGAGGGGTATAGGTTGAAAAAAGGAAATCTCCGAAAAGCCACTTTTACAAAACCGGAGGGCTCCCAATCCGGAGGGGTCAAAGATTTTTCAAGTTAGGAGGGGTCCGAATCCGGAGGGGTCTTATAGTTGCTAATTCGGAGGGGTCCAAATCCGGAGGGGTCTTGTATCAACCAACTCAGAGGGGTCCAAATCCGGAGGGGTCTAGATTCTATTAATCCGGAAGGGTCCTATTTGTGCCAATCCGGAGGGGTATTATTTTATTAAGGACTTAGGTAGACGAAAGAAAGACTAAAAAGTGAGAGGTATTAGGTTATTAGCACACAGGCTAGGTATCAGTGACTGCACTGGTAACTTGTCTTTCAATAAGAACCAGACTAATACAAAACAGGTCCGAACTCGGATATTCGCGACACTAAGTCTAAATTAAAAAGAGCGTGATTCATTGGTGTGGATTGAAACATAATACGTTTTTGGGAAAAGTGACTGCCCTGAGGATTTTAGTAGGTCTAGCTCGGGCAGTCCGAAGGCAGATAGGTAACACAGTACTCGGTGGGTGCAATAGACGCCCACTTGAGAAAATTACTGCCTTCAAAGTTTTGTCTGTTTGGTGCAGCACCGAGCAGGGAAAACTTTTTCTTTAAAAGACAGGTTCGACTATTGTACTGCGACCGACTAAGAGTACAAGACACATACGTTTTTTTATATAATACATTCATATTGTGTCAAAATAAATTATTTGTTTTTGATTTTAAATCAACATAAACTGTGCTTGATTGGGTAGTGAGTACACTATCTTTTAAATTGACTGATAACATCATATTGTGCTAATTTCAAAATCTTTGGACCGATAATCGGTTAGTGTGAATAAATTTTATACAAACTGTACTCTGACAACATACAGGGATTCTTGGTCACTATTTAATAGAATCTTGTGGAATTTATTGTGTTGTGTCATTATTATTGTTAATAAAACTATAGGGTCTCTAGCAATCGAGTTAAGTATAGGCATTAAAAAGTGACAAATAGAGAATGAGTCTAGACAAGTCAAGGATACCAAAACGAGGTAATAGCTCTAGGAAATTCATACCTGAAAAGCAAAGAAAAACGATGACCGATCCTTTTGTGGATTGGATCAAGCGATCCCGGTCCGATAAAGAGGAGACGGTTTCAGGCAGAATGGTTGAAACGAGAAGTCAGAAGACCTCAGAAGAGCAAAGAGAACTGTTAGAAGTGGAGGTCAATACAGACCATACCATGAACGACAACCAGGAAGTAAATGGACTGGAAGGGAGAGGCAGAAGGCTGGCGAGTGAATCTACTCCGGTAGAACAAGGCCATGATTTTGCCACTTCCACCGGGACATTGGATCGAGAAGAGATGTCGGAACTGTCCGACATCTCAACTGAAGTAGCGGCGACTAGAATATCTCCGACAGACAACACTATGATGGCAGGCGGAACTGGGAAACAAACAACGTCATCATCGTTCTCAGAAAGAATGAAGAACACCTTCGGAAACATCTTTCCATTCACCATGGGAGGAGGCGCGGGGAACGAAGTTGAAACTCAGGAGGAAGAGGATGAAGAGGAGCAAGGGGACTTTGGATCTCAAGTCAGCCTCAATAGTTCGATCCAGGAGAGTGAGGCTCACGTCGGAAGAGAGACTGGAACCAAGGGTAAATTTGGTGTGGTCACAACGATAAGCAAAGAGGCGAACACACCGGGCCAGTCAAAAGACTTCGCGATTAGGACAAGTTCGGAGCCACAACCTGGAGAGGGTAGAACCAGAGGGCTCGGCAACGCGTTAATGGATCCTGAAATAAATAATGAAAAGATGTTGAAGCAGAGAGTCAAGGCCCGGATCTCGACAAGCACGAAGCTACCTGGGACCGACAGGGTTACACCACCACTAGTGACGCCACTCGTGGAAAACGGGGCAGCACTAGAGGAAGCCTTAAACAACATAGTGGACAGTTTAGGAGAACAAAATGAACAGATGTCGATAAGGATGAGTGAACTAGAAAGAGCAGTTCACATTGAAAGAGAAAGTCTGCGGGAAGAAATAAACCGCAACAGACAAGAAGTTGGCAGGAGCGAAAAACGCTTGAAAGAAAGGACGGACGAACATATGACGAGGAACTTGTCGCGAATGACAAGAGAGGCGGACAGAGGGAGTTACGTTTAAGAGCCGACATGGAGAAGTTAAGAATTCAGCAAGAGCAGTCTCTTGGGACTCTTGACACAAAGATAGACGCGATGATGGAGAGGCGAACTCAGGCTATCATGGATAGGTTGGACGGGCTACTAAGCAGCAAGAGTGGACCAAAAGAAGGAGAGCCGAACTCGGGAGGTCCCAGCAGGGAACCGAGCGTGAACTTCAATGAACATCAAAGGAGGAAGACGTATGGATCCACTAGAGGCAGGGGCAGTTCATCAGGCTATGCCACAAGGGGTAATACAGCATGGGGCCCGAACAGTAGAGCAAATTCAACGGGGAACAGACAAACCTCTAACGAACGACCAACGCAAAGCACACATGCGACTGGGAGAAGTGATTCCGGCAACAGGGGGCATGCAAGCCCGAGGAGGAGTCATATGGGCCAAGCGGGAAACGCTCATGGTGATTCGGATTGCAGGGATGCACCGCACACAGAACCTTCGACAAGGTGTGAGGACACTCAAGCGGGACACTCAAGGGATGCTACGGCAATGGCCACAGCATTTGAACCCCTGAACAGGTCTTTGGAGACATTCCTGACGAGGTTATCTAGAACCAATGAACGCAGTGAGAAGTCCAGAAGAGTCTTTAAGAAGCCAAGATGCTACACAGACGAATCTGATGGCTGTATTGATACCTGGATAAAGGTAATGAAGCTGCATTTCGAGGAAGAGGACTTGTCGGAGAGACAGGAATGCAGCGCTCAATTCGGAAGGGTCTTGGGTGAAGACCGATCTGGCAAGCAGTACAAGGAGCAACAAGAAGGGGCTCAACGACAACAACAATCGACTGTTGGGTATCGTTAACAAGTTTTGTAGCCCTTTTGGTACAAAAAGTAAGATAGTAATCTGTGGGGGGCTCGACAGTGCTGCACTGTAGTGACCCTTCACCGAACTGCGAATATCCGAGTTAAGCACCTTAATTCGGATATTAAGGAAACCCGGAGGGGTATAGTATTACTAATATTATTATTTATATAGCCTATATTAATAGTCTTATATCGTTTTTCAGTGAAAAACAACGAAAACAGACCGGTTTTTAGGGTCAAAATAGCGATATTTTGATCCCCCCACAAGTCGCGATTTTTGAGATATCGATATTTTTTCAAACGGAAAAAAGCGCTAAGTTAGTGTGTTACATCGTAACTGCACTACCTCAATAGATAGAACCGGTTAAGTTTAGTCCGGAAGTGGTTGGAACTATTTTGGAACCAAAAACCGAATTTTCGTGATTTTTGAGAAAACGAAACACTATAAATTTAGAAAATTTTTTGAAATTTTTGAGTTACAACAGTAAAAATAGTTGTTCGGACAACGTCCACTAGTGAATCTACAAGTTTTAAAACCCGCTACCCGAAAGCCTTCCGGGTTGCAGAGAAATCGAACATAACGTGTTTGATTTGGTGGATTCATCAATCCGGAGGGGTCCAGGTAGCATAGTTTTTCGCAAATTTTTTCTGCTAAAGCGTTTTAGATCGGGTCTTTTGCATTGAACTAGAAGAGTATAGGCCTTCTGAGCTCGGATCAATAATTTTTAGGTCGAAAAGAAACAGAATTGCGGAAAAAGTTAGGTGGAACCTATAAGTGAGAAATTTTTTGAGTTTACAAGAAAGACGTTTTGGCTAATAACTTTTCGACAACTGGACAGATCCGGTCAATCTTGGTACCATTAGCTCAGAAATTAGCTGAACTTACTAGTAGGAAAGAGAATTACTCGAAAAAGCGAGCGAAAAAATTTTTGAGATTGTTTTTAGTAAATTACACAAATCCGGAGGGGTACACCCTTCACGTTTTATAAATTTTTCTGAAAAACCCTTAGACCCCTACCAAAAGGTAATAGCGGTTGAATAAAGTAACTTTAGGCCATTCTAGACCAAAAGGGAGGGCTAAAGGCACAGCAAAAGCTTAATCGAGCCGAAGTTAGGCCAGCGATAAGACCCTTCACCGTTAGCGTGAATTGTCAAATAAGAGGCTTAACTTCAATCCGGAAGGGTCTAGGAAGGTAGTAAATACCCTTCCCAGTTAATTGAAAGAGCATAATTGCATCGGAGAACGTATCCGGAGGGGTATAGGTTGAAAAAAGGAAATCTCCGAAAAGCCACTGTTACAAAACCGGAGGGCTCCCAATCCGGAGGGGTCAAAGATTTTTCAAGTTAGGAGGGGTCCGAATCCGGAGGGGTCTTATAGTTGCTAATTCGGAGGGGTCCAAATCCGGAGGGGTCTTGTATCAACCAACTCAGAGGGGTCCAAATCCGGAGGGGTCTAGATTCTATTAATCCGGAAGGGTCCTATTTGTGCCAATCCGGAGGGGTATTATTTTATTAAGGACTTAGGTAGACGAAAGAAAGACTAAAAAGTGAGAGGTATTAGGTTATTAGCACACAGGCTAGGTATCAGTGACTGCACTGGTAACTTGCCTTTCAATAAGAACCAGACTAATACAAAACAGGTCCGAACTCGGATATTCGCGACACTAAGTCTAAATTAAAAAGAGCGTGATTCATTGGTGTGGATTGAAACATAATACGTTTTTGGGAAAAGTGACTGCCCTGAGGATTTTAGTAGGTCTAGCTCGGGCAGTCCGAAGGCAGATAGGTAACACAGTACTCGGTGGGTGCAATAGACGCCCACTTGAGAAAATTACTGCCTTCAAAGTTTTGTCTGTTTGGTGCAGCACCGAGCAGGGAAAACTTTTTCTTTAAAAGACAGGTTCGACTATTGTACTGCGACCGACTAAGAGTACAAGACACATACGTTTTTTAATATAATACATTCATATTGTGTCAAAATAAATTATTTGTTTTTGATTTTAAATCAACATAAACTGTGCTTGATTGGGTAGTGAGTACACTATCTTTTAAATTGACTGATAACATCATATTGTGCTAATTTCAAAATCTTTGGACCGATAATCGGTTAGTGTGAATAAATTTTATACAAACTGTACTCTGACAACATACAGGGATTCTTGGTCACTATTTAATAGAATCTTGTGGAATTTATTGTGTTGTGTCATTATTATTGTTAATAAAACTATAGGGTCTCTAGCAATCGAGTTAAGTATAGGCATTAAAAAGTGACAAATAGAGAATGAGTCTAGACAAGTCAAGGATACCAAAACGAGGTAATAGCTCTAGGAAATTCATACCTGAAAAGCAAAGAAAAACGATGACCGATCCTTTTGTGGATTGGATCAAGCGATCCCGGTCCGATAAAGAGGAGACGGTTTCAGGCAGAATGGTTGAAACGAGAAGTCAGAAGACCTCAGAAGAGCGAAGAGAACTGTTAGAAGTGGAGGTCAATACAGACCATACCATGAACGACAACCAGGAAGTAAATGGACTGGAAGGGAGAGGCAGAAGGCTGGCGAGTGAATCTACTCCGGTAGAACAAGGCCATGATTTTGCCACTTCCACCGGGACATTGGATCGAGAAGAGATGTCGGAACTGTCCGACATCTCAACTGAAGTAGCGGCGACTAGAATATCTCCGACAGACAACACTATGATGGCAGGCGGAACTGGGAAACAAACAACGTCATCATCGTTCTCAGAAAGAATGAAGAACACCTTCGGAAACATCTTTCCATTCACCATGGGAGGAGGCGCGGGGAACGAAGTTGAAACTCAGGAGGAAGAGGATGAAGAGGAGCAAGGGGACTTTGGATCTCAAGTCAGCCTCAATAGTTCGATCCAGGAGAGTGAGGCTCACGTCGGAAGAGAGACTGGAACCAAGGGTAAATTTGGTGTGGTCACAACGATAAGCAAAGAGGCGAACACACCGGGCCAGTCAAAAGACTTCGCGATTAGGACAAGTTCGGAGCCACAACCTGGAGAGGGTAGAACCAGAGGGCTCGGCAACGCGTTAATGGATCCTGAAATAAATAATGAAAAGATGTTGAAGCAGAGAGTCAAGGCCCGGATCTCGACAAGCACGAAGCTACCTGGGACCGACAGGGTTACACCACCACTAGTGACGCCACTCGTGGAAAACGGGGCAGCACTAGAGGAAGCCTTAAACAACATAGTGGACAGTTTAGGAGAACAAAATGAACAGATGTCGATAAGGATGAGTGAACTAGAAAGAGCAGTTCACATTGAAAGAGAAAGTCTGCGGGAAGAAATAAACCGCAACAGACAAGAAGTTGGCAGGAGCGAAAAACGCTTGAAAGAAAGGACGGACGAACATATGACGAGGAACTTGTCGCGAATGACAAGAGAGGCGGACAGAGGGAGTTACGTTTAAGAGCCGACATGGAGAAGTTAAGAATTCAGCAAGAGCAGTCTCTTGGGACTCTTGACACAAAGATAGACGCGATGATGGAGAGGCGAACTCAGGCTATCATGGATAGGTTGGACGGGCTACTAAGCAGCAAGAGTGGACCAAAAGAAGGAGAGCCGAACTCGGGAGGTCCCAGCAGGGAACCGAGCGTGAACTTCAATGAACATCAAAGGAGGAAGACGTATGGATCCACTAGAGGCAGGGGCAGTTCATCAGGCTATGCCACAAGGGGTAATACAGCATGGGGCCCGAACAGTAGAGCAAATTCAACGGGGAACAGACAAACCTCTAACGAACGACCAACGCAAAGCACACATGCGACTGGGAGAAGTGATTCCGGCAACAGGGGGCATGCAAGCCCGAGGAGGAGTCATATGGGCCAAGCGGGAAACGCTCATGGTGATTCTGATTGCAGGGATGCACCGCACACAGAACCTTCGACAAGGTGTGAGGACACTCAAGCGGGACACTCAAGGGATGCTACGGCAATGGCCACAGCATTTGAACCCCTGAACAGGTCTTTGGAGACATTCCTGACGAGGTTATCTAGAACCAATGAACGCAGTGAGAAGTCCAGAAGAGTCTTTAAGAAGCCAAGATGCTACACAGACGAATCTGATGGCTGTATTGATACCTGGATAAAGGTAATGAAGCTGCATTTCGAGGAAGAGGACTTGTCGGAGAGACAGGAATGCAGCGCTCAATTCGGAAGGGTCTTGGGTGAAGACCGATCTGGCAAGCAGTACAAGGAGCAACAAGAAGGGGCTCAACGACAACAACAATCGACTGTTGGGTATCGTTAACAAGTTTTGTAGCCCTTTTGGTACAAAAAGTAAGATAGTAATCTGTGGGGGGCTCGACAGTGCTGCACTGTAGTGACCCTTCACCGAACTGCGAATATCCGAGTTAAGCACCTTAATTCGGATATTAAGGAAACCCGGAGGGGTATAGTATTACTAATATTATTATTTATATAGCCTATATTAATAGTCTTATATCGTTTTTCAGTGAAAAACAACGAAAACAGACCGGTTTTTAGGGTCAAAATAGCGATATTTTGATCCCCCCACAAGTCGCGATTTTTGAGATATCGATATTTTTTCAAACGGAAAAAAGCGCTAAGTTAGTGTGTTACATCGTAACTGCACTACCTCAATAGATAGAACCGGTTAAGTTTAGTCCGGAAGTGGTTGGAACTATTTTGGAACCAAAAACCGAATTTTCGTGATTTTTGAGAAAACGAAACACTATAAATTTAGAAAATTTTTTGAAATTTTTGAGTTACAACAGTAAAAATAGTTGTTCGGACAACGTCCACTAGTGAATCTACAAGTTTTAAAACCCGCTACCCGAAAGCCTTCCGGGTTGCAGAGAAATCGAACATAACGTGTTTGATTTGGTGGATTCATCAATCCGGAGGGGTCCAGGTAGCATAGTTTTTCGCAAATTTTTTCTGCTAAAGCGTTTTAGATCGGGTCTTTTGCATTGAACTAGAAGAGTATAGGCCTTCTGAGCTCGGATCAATAATTTTTAGGTCGAAAAGAAACAGAATTGCGGAAAAAGTTAGGTGGAACCTATAAGTGAGAAATTTTTTGAGTTTACAAGAAAGACGTTTTGGCTAATAACTTTTCGACAACTGGACAGATCCGGTCAATCTTGGTACCATTAGCTCAGAAATTAGCTGAACTTACTAGTAGGAAAGAGAATTACTCGAAAAAGCGAGCGAAAAAATTTTTGAGATTGTTTTTAGCAAATTACACAAATCCGGAGGGGTACACCCTTCACGTTTTATAAATTTTTCTGAAAAACCCTTAGACCCCTACCAAAAGGTAATAGCGGTTGAATAAAGTAACTTTAGGCCATTCTAGACCAAAAGGGAGGGCTAAAGGCACAGCAAAAGCTTAATCGAGCCGAAGTTAGGCCAGCGATAAGACCCTTCACCGTTAGCGTGAATTGTCAAATAAGAGGCTTAACTTCAATCCGGAAGGGTCTAGGAAGGTAGTAAATACCCTTCCCAGTTAATTGAAAGAGCATAATTGCATCGGAGAACGTATCCGGAGGGGTATAGGTTGAAAAAAGGAAATCTCCGAAAAGCCACTGTTACAAAACCGGAGGGCTCCCAATCCGGAGGGGTCAAAGATTTTTCAAGTTAGGAGGGGTCCGAATCCGGAGGGGTCTTATAGTTGCTAATTCGGAGGGGTCCAAATCCGGAGGGGTCTTGTATCAACCAACTCAGAGGGGTCCAAATCCGGAGGGGTCTAGATTCTATTAATCCGGAAGGGTCCTATTTGTGCCAATCCGGAGGGGTATTATTTTATTAAGGACTTAGGTAGACGAAAGAAAGACTAAAAAGTGAGAGGTATTAGGTTATTAGCACACAGGCTAGGTATCAGTGACTGCACTGGTAACTTGCCTTTCAATAAGAACCAGACTAATACAAAACAGGTCCGAACTCGGATATTCGCGACACTAAGTCTAAATTAAAAAGAGCGTGATTCATTGGTGTGGATTGAAACATAATACGTTTTTGGGAAAAGTGACTGCCCTGAGGATTTTAGTAGGTCTAGCTCGGGCAGTCCGAAGGCAGATAGGTAACACAGTACTCGGTGGGTGCAATAGACGCCCACTTGAGAAAATTACTGCCTTCAAAGTTTTGTCTGTTTGGTGCAGCACCGAGCAGGGAAAACTTTTTCTTTAAAAGACAGGTTCGACTATTGTACTGCGACCGACTAAGAGTACAAGACACATACGTTTTTTTTATATAATACATTCATATTGTGTCAAAATAAATTCTTTGTTTTTGATTTTAAATCAACATAAACTGTGCTTGATTGGGTAGTGAGTACACTATCTTTTAAATTGACTGATAACATCATATTGTGCTAATTTCAAAATCTTTGGACCGATAATCGGTTAGTGTGAATAAATTTTATACAAACTGTACTCTGACAACACACAGGGATTCTTGGTCACTATTTAATAGAATCTTGTGGAATTTATTGTGTTGTGTCATTATTATTGTTAATAAAACTATAGGGTCTCTAGCAATCGAGTTAAGTATAGGCATTAAAAAGTGACAAATAGAGAATGAGTCTAGACAAGTCAAGGATACCAAAACGAGGTAATAGCTCTAGGAAATTCATACCTGAAAAGCAAAGAAAAACGATGACCGATCCTTTTGTGGATTGGATCAAGCGATCCCGGTCCAATAAAGAGGAGACGGTTTCAGGCAGAATGGTTGAAACGAGAAGTCAGAAGACCTCAGAAGAGCGAAGAGAACTGTTAGAAGTGGAGGTCAATACAGACCATACCATGAACGACAACCAGGAAGTAAATGGACTGGAAGGGAGAGGCAGAAGGCTGGCGAGTGAATCTACTCCGGTAGAACAAGGCCATGATTTTGCCACTTCCACCGGGACATTGGATCGAGAAGAGATGTCGGAACTGTCCGACATCTCAACTGAAGTAGCGGCGACTAGAATATCTCCGACAGACAACACTATGATGGCAGGCGGAACTGGGAAACAAACAACGTCATCATCGTTCTCAGAAAGAATGAAGAACACCTTCGGAAACATCTTTCCATTCACCATGGGAGGAGGCGCGGGGAACGAAGTTGAAACTCAGGAGGAAGAGGATGAAGAGGAGCAAGGGGACTTTGGATCTCAAGTCAGCCTCAATAGTTCGATCCAGGAGAGTGAGGCTCACGTCGGAATAGAGACTGGAACCAAGGGTAAATTTGGTGTGGTCACAACGATAAGCAAAGAGGCGAACACACCGGGCCAGTCAAAAGACTTCGCGATTAGGACAAGTTCGGAGCCACAACCTGGAGAGGGTAGAACCAGAGGGCTCGGCAACGCGTTAATGGATCCTGAAATAAATAATGAAAAGATGTTGAAGCAGAGAGTCAAGGCCCGGATCTCGACAAGCACGAAGCTACCTGGGACCGACAGGGTTACACCACCACTAGTGACGCCACTCGTGGAAAACGGGGCAGCACTAGAGGAAGCCTTAAACAACATAGTGGACAGTTTAGGAGAACAAAATGAACAGATGTCGATAAGGATGAGTGAACTAGAAAGAGCAGTTCACATTGAAAGAGAAAGTCTGCGGGAAGAAATAAACCGCAACAGACAAGAAGTTGGCAGGAGCGAAAAACGCTTGAAAGAAAGGACGGACGAACATATGACGAGGAACTTGTCGCGAATGACAAGAGAGGCGGAACAGAGGGAGTTACGTTTAAGAGCCGACATGGAGAAATTAAGAATTCAGCAAGAGCAGTCTCTTGGGACTCTTGACACAAAGATAGACGCGATGATGGAGAGGCGAACTCAGGCTATCATGGATAGGTTGAACGGGCTACTAAGCAGCAAGAGTGGACCAAAAGAAGGAGAGCCGAACTCGGGAGGTCCCAGCAGGGAACCGAGCGTGAACTTCAATGAACATCAAAGGAGGAAGACGTATGGATCCACTAGAGGCAGGGGCAGTTCATCAGGCTATGCCACAAGGGGTAATACAGCATGGGGCCCGAACAGTAGAGCAAATTCAACGGGGAACAGACAAACCTCTAACGAACGACCAACGCAAAGCACACATGCGACTGGGAGAAGTGATTCCGGCAACAGGGGGCATGCAAGCCCGAGGAGGAGTCATATGGGCCAAGCGGGAAACGCTCATGGTGATTCGGATTGCAGGGATGCACCGCACACAGAACCTTCGACAAGGTGTGAGGACACTCAAGCGGGACACTCAAGGGATGCTACGGCAATGGCCACAGCATTTGAACCCCTGAACAGGTCTTTGGAGACATTCCTGACGAGGTTATCTAGAACCAATGAACGCAGTGAGAAGTCCAGAAGAGTCTTTAAGAAGCCAAGATGCTACACAGACGAATCTGATGGCTGTATTGATACCTGGATAGAGGTAATGAAGCTGCATTTCGAGGAAGAGGACTTGTCGGAGAGACAGGAATGCAGCGCGCTCACCAGCAACTTAGAAGGGACAGCCCTGAACTGTGTCATGGCCAAGAAACAGTATCAACGTGACACTGCTGAGAAAATCTTCGAAATCTTGTTAAACCGTTTCGGATCAGGGGTGCAGGGGCACCAGGCGATGATGCGCTTCGAGAAACGGAGGCAACGAGAAGATGAAACAATAGACAAGTTTCTCGATGATTTGGAAATGCTGAGAAGACGCAGCAAACCGGATGAGTCAAACCGAAGGATGAACCTGGCCGTAGCCTCAAAATTCATCGATGGTGTGAAAAATGATGAACTTCGTACGATGCTAGCAACGCATTACACACCACTATCAACTAATGCGCCAACACCGCGTACAAGAACAATTATGGAAATTTTAACAACGGACCAGCAAACAAGGGAACAATTGGTACAAACCGAGGGATGATATGGACAAGAGACGTTCTTGTGCTAATTGCAGTTCAACAGACCATCATGTGTCAGCATGCCCAGCTTACAAACAAGGCATGAAAGCAATAGGCTTTAGCCTCGAGGACGAAGATGCGTCAGAGTTGGATCATGAGGATTTCATGAGAGGAGTAATTGCGAAATTCGGCCCGAGGTGTTTCTTTTGTAACTTGGAAGGTCATTTTAAATCAGATTGTCCGCAATTCTGGGATGCAGTGGCAGACATCAAGCATCCAAGACATGAAGAAGCTTTGTCAGGAGTGAAAGCCAGCAAGGCTCGACTTTTGAGTGAAGCGGAGGCACGCAGAAAGGATAAACCTCAAGAGCTGGTAGCAAAGAAGATGCAAGCGGTAACAGAGGAAGCACGTGAACCGGAACCAGCAACTGCGGCCGATGACTTCAAAATCGATTATAGGGCAGCTGCGAGGGATGCTATAAATAGAGTACAGCAGGAACTAGTGACGAAAGAGATTGAACAAAAGGTGAAACTCGAGCTGGAGAATGAAAAATTACAGGAGCAACTGAACGCCTTCGAAGCAACGGAAGTTGAAGAGGCAAAAGCACCAAGCAGCTTGAGCATGAAACTTAATGTTATCTCTGGTCAGAGGTTCGGTATGGCACCGCAAGGAAGTAAAATACAGTCGATAATCTCGGTGGCAGGGCATCAGGTAATCAGAAATCTGAGTGAACCGTCTGAGTTCACTTTGATGCATTTGGACACATATGCAGACTATCTGAGGCAGATGGAGCCACGCACCGAGTCGAGGGCTGTGAGGGCACTACTAACGACGGGTGGCCCTCGCATGAAGAAACTTCATGGACGCTACCTAGAAGTCTATGGGCCGTATCGTGTGATGCTGAACGTGGATGGGATCAGTATCTACACCAGGACTTATGTAACAACAGATGATGACCAAATAGGGCAGATCTATTTGGGAGAAGAGGAACTCAAGGTCCGCAAGATAGGCCATGACGCCATGATGGAACAAGACGCAGTACACATTGGATATGAAGCAGATGTGACAGCACATCTGCTCGACACCAACGGAACAAAAATCGGAGTCACAGGGCTTCTGGACACAGGAGCGGTAGTGAGTGTGATGCCGATAAAAACTTGGGAAAGAATGGGCTTCACGCGGGAAGATCTGATTCCAACGAATCTCCGACTGGCTGCAGCCAATCGAGGAGCTATCTACGTAGCCGGAAGAACACCAATAACGGTCCTCCACATGGGAGGACGGGATCTTTGGATGAGCTTCCTGGTGGTAGAGAATCTGGACGATGCCGACCAATTCATCTTGGGCAGAGATTTTGTCAGGAATTTTGACGTGATGATTGACTTGAACAACGGTCTAATACGGATTAGAAACCCGGACCGAAAGTATGTTAAGAGACCAATTAATAGGATAATAACAGACGAAAGCAAGGTACCAATTTTTTTGGATAGAAAAGTAAAATTACAACCAGGACAAGCTGCAGTAGCAATTTTTAGAATGAGAAATCTAAATTCGTTGAGTGATAGTAAACAGGTTTGCTTAGTACCGAATCCAAATAGTCAGAGTTCGGTGATTTTAGGCCGGAGCTTCTCGGTAACGCGAAACGGACTGTGTGTCAGTGTGTTGTTGAACACACTGGACACCACGGTTTCAATCCAGCGTGGAAAGAAGCTTGGCTACGCTTTGCCGATGAGGACCGACTATGAGGAGACAGAAAACTTGAAGAAATATAGTGTGAAAGACTGTCCTTATCATGCAAATAAAGATAAAATTTTAAAGAGAATTAATGAATTAAAATCTATTCATAAATTGTTTTCAATGAAATCCGAAACGGACGACGGCTTATCAAGCTGCTCGAATTTTCCGGAACGCCCCTCGTCATATGAACTAGATTCTGACAAACCGGTTTTGCCAGAAATAGAACATTTAAAAGGGAAAATAGGTGAGGGAGGTTTTGAAAAATTGCGGGACGTTTTATATCGGAACGCAGATGTATTTTCGAAACATAAAGCGGACATCGGTTGCTGTAACTTCGTAGAACATGAAATTGAGCTGGAAGTAGGTGCCGTTCCGCACAGAGAGGGCGCGAGACGAATAACACCACACAAATCGGAAGCGTGCCGAGCGGAAATAGAAATGTTGCTTGAATACGACATGATAGAACCCTCGAAATCGCCATGGGCTTGCGGGGTAGTAATGGCGAAAAATAAAGGGGGGCAGCTTAGATTTTGTTGCGACTTTCGTTACTTGAACGCGGTAACAATAAAAGATGCGTACCCGATACCGCGAATAGACGAGAGCCTATCTAAACTTGGTGATGCCAAGTTCTTCACCACATTGGACTTAGGTTCTGCCTTCTGGCAGGTTCCTTTGCGGAAAAAGGATAGGGAAAAAACCGGTTTCGCGTGCGAATTGGGGTTGTACCAGTGGAAGAGGATGCCCTTCGGCTTTTGCAATGCAACAGCAACTTTTCAAAGGCTGATGGCTCAGGCTTTGACAGGAGTGACCAAAAAGTACGGGAATCTCTTGATGTGCTACGTGGATGACGTAGTCATAGCGACACCGACCCTGGAGGATCATATTGATCGGCTCGATGAGGTCCTCGGATGTATGAAAAGAGCAGGCTTGAAATGCAAACCATCGAAATGTGAAATCCTTAGGGATTCGATCAAGTACCTGGGAAGAATGGTGGACAGGCATGGTGTGAGGCCAGATCCGGAAGCAGTAGAGGCTGTGCTGACATGGAAGGCTCCGAGGACGGACACACAGCTAATGAGCTTCCTAGGGTTTGCCAATTATTATCGTGAATTCATTAAAGGATATGCGGACAAGGTGTACCCGATGCAGAAGCTGATGCGCAACAAAGGGAAAAAGTTCGAATGGAACGATGAGGCACAGGTTGCATTCGAGAACATAAAGCGGGAACTGTGCGAAGCGCCAGTGCTGGGCATGCCTACAGAAAAGGGCATGTATGTTCTCGACACAGACGCATCGGTGGTGGCCATCTCAGGAATCTTGCATCAAGAGCAAGTATGGAACGGAAGAACAGTTCTCCGTCCCATTGCATACGGCAGCAAGGTCTTGAGTGACACAGAGATGAAATATGGCGCACCAAAAGCAGAAATGTTTGCAGTAGTCACCTTCGTGGAGAAGTACCGTGCATACTTGGGGAGCGCTCCCTTCAAGTTACGCGTGGACAACAGAGCGTTATCCTGGTTGAAGACCTACTCGATGGATCAGAGTTATATTGGTAGATGGATAGTAAGACTGGATGGCTACCATATGATAATCGAACATAGGATGCGTGATAAACACCAGAATGCTGACAGCCTCAGCAAGAAAACTGAGTTCTATGAAAGATTGGAGCAGAAGCAGGCCAATCAGGCGGAAATAAAGGAGGGATTCTCGTTTTTGGACAAAGAAACTTATGAAGCGCTTCCCTTAACGAGATGGTTGGATAAATCAGGACATCCAATTCCAGGGCACCCTGAGTTACCTGTAGAGAAAGCAGCCGAGATAAAGATCCTGTCCAAGGAGGATCCGGTCCCCTTGGATTTGTTGCTGCGCTCGAACCTGGTCCAGCAAGAACTCTCTCGCATGAATATAAACAGCCTCTCATTATTGGATAAAACGGTGCAAGTCACACCACAAGTAATGCGGATGCTGGGTGGATTGTTAGAAAGAGAAGTGACCAGAGATGAATCCGAGTGGACAGCAGCAGTGGCATCGCTAACAGTCAGTGAGAAGGTGAAGATCATGCCGTCCAGACGACAGCACGAAGAGAACGAAAGGGATTGTAGGACAATAGTTCAGCAACTAGTATCCTCAATACCCCAGGAGATTTTAACAAGTACTTCTTACGGACAGAAAGAACAGGGGATCAGCAAGCGAAAGAAAACCGTCACCTTTGTAGACCGGGATAAAGAGGGTGAAGTTGTAGAACAAAATCTGCTGCAAGACTATTTGTCCGGGGAGAAGGATGATGAGAAGAACCAGCGATCACAAGATCAACACCCGGGACAAGGAAATTTGTCCGGGGAGTCTGAGATAAACGAGGAAATTCCTGATGAGAAACAGGACCGAGAGAACAAGGTTTTGTCCGGGGAGTTCAGATGGATGCGAAGAAAGCACAGACATGATCTGGAGGAGCGTGCAGTCTCCAGCACAACCTCTTCGACGGATGATGATTCCCGAAACTCAGGAATGGACACCTATTCAGACCGGAACTCGAGTTCGGGATCCGAACTGTCAGAACTAGCGATACACACGCTACTAGTGGAAACTCGGGCAAGGGACCTGGACAGAGAAGTGTACCAGGATCCTGACAGTGATCGCTACCTAATACCAAGCGAAAGAGTCTTTGACAACGCAGCGGATGACTAAGAAACGATAGCGGTATCGAAACGCTCGATAAGCCTATTGCCGCAGAAAGAGGCAGTCAGGACTGATCTTCAACCGTTTCAGCAAGAAACACAACCGTTGGCGAAGATTTGTTGCGTTAAGATGGAAGAAGACACACATCAGCACTTCAGATGAGGGTCATGAAGACGTACTTGAAGGCGAGATACAGACTCTCGGACCTTCTAAGGGCGCAGAGAAATGATCGCATGACAAGCAACCTAAAAAGGTGGATAGAAAACGGTGCACCTGACAAAGGTGACCTGGAAGAAGACAGCTATAGAATCCTGAGACCATACTTCAAGGACGGGATTGTGGCTTGCAGGAGAAGAGAAGAAGACAAGGTCTTATACAAATATAACGCGATAGTGTTGCCGCAACTCTATCAGACAGAACTATTATTCAGGTCGCATGATCAGATGGGCCATCAAGGGATCGACAAAGTGTATCAGAGGATCCTGAAACGCTTTGAGTGGCCTGGAATGAAAAAGGCATGTGAGAAATGGGTAACAGCGTGCCTGTCATGCCAACAGGTCAAGGATCCAAGGAAATTACGATTTCCTTTACAATCGATTGAGTCGTCTGAATTCAACGAGGTGGTGCAGATAGATCACCAGAAGATATGCATGACAGACAGCGGTTATAACCAAGTCTTGGTCATGATAGATCACTTCACGAAGTATGCAGAGGCCGTGCCCTGCATAACTGCCTCGGCGGAAGAGACATGCGACCACCTGATCAACACGTGGATAGCAAGACATGGTTGTCCGATGACGTTTCAATCGGATAATGGAACAGCTTTCGTAGGAGAGCTTAGACGCTCACAGGTCGCTCAGGCTCACTCCACGACATACCACCCTCAAACGAATGGCCTAGTGGAAAGACAGAATAGGACGTTAGTGTCGATGCTGAGGGTATATTGTTCCAGGTACATGACCGATTGGGACAGATACCTTCCACAGGTGATGGGAGCTTATAATAGCACGCAACACTCCACCACTGGAGTCAGTCCACACATGATGCTGACGGGACACGAGAAGTCTTTACCCTTGACATTCTTCTACCCAGAGTATGAGGGAAAGAAAACATCTCCACAGGTTTACGTAAGGGATGTGATCAGACGTCAACAGGAGTTGAACGATCTGTGCGGACGAAATACTCAGCAAGCACAGGCAAGGCAGAGGAAAAGATTCGACAAGAAAGCAGCTGGTGCAAAGGCCTACTCGGTGGGAGACTACGTATGGGTATTTCAGAACGTTATACCACCGAAAGGAACAAAGAAGCTTCTAAAAAAGTGGAGGGGACCCTTCATGATTACGGAGGTGCACCAAGAGGGACGCTTTTATAGACTGAGTACTGGCCGAGCCGCCCACTACGAGAACATCAAGCCACACAATCCATCGACAGAAGACTGGTGTATACCTGCAGACATGGAAGAAGGGGATTATCTAATGATGGATCCTGCTTGTGAGGTCAATGAAAAGGGCACCAGGGAGAAGAACGATGGAAACGAAGTCGTAGAGGAAGGTACGGATACACCATTGGACCTAGATCCAAACGAACAGATCGAAGCGGACGATGAAACCTTACCCTACGCAGAAGAAGATTGGCAGGATCCCGAACAGATAGAGGTTCCCAAGAACTTGGAACCAGATCTTCCGTTCACGATGCGGACTCGTCAGAAGGACGGGACGAGACCAAGAAAGAAATACAATCCTTACGGTGACGACTTTGTAGTGGATAGGATAGATCTAAAGAAAATAGTGGAGGAAGTAGTGGGTTTAGAGGAAATAACTGTGTCACAAGACATTGACATAGTCGATGATCACAACGATGAGTGGGTTGACGACTGGTCGAAACCCGAGGTAGAATTCGACGATGAGCAACAGCAGTCAAATGAACAAGACCTGACGAACCTGCGTGTCTTAGAGTGGCTGAACGAAATGACATCAGACCCTAAAGAGACCAGCGTTACGATTCAAGACGTAGATCGTGAAAGCGCGAAATACATTAAGACCGAACGAGATGATCCTTCCTGGGCTGCCCAGGAAGGACAACTTCTCATTCCAGCTTCTAACCTTGACTTGATATCCGGTATGCGATCGACGGGGACGCCGATGGATGTTTTTGTCCGGGGAGTGGGGGTAGGACTTACCCACACTGAAAACCTGATAATAAAAAAATTGAGAATAGCAAGAGAAACAGGAGACTTAGAAGCAGAAACAAGCAAAGAGCCTAAGAAACCTGACATAGGCAGGGTAGTTGAGTCATATTTTAACTTACCAAATGAATATTCAAGTAACATAATACTAACAGATAGTGATTTCATACTCACAAACAGAACATATCAATCACCGCAGACATGAGTTTTAGGACAGCGTTAGCGGCAGATTTTAAGAGAGAATACAAAAACGTGGAATTCCTTTGGAAGCAAAGACCAGGGATAGGGGGCGTAGCAGTCTTACCTCCGGCGGTGTCGCAGATACCGGGAAAATACTTATGCTTCTTGGTAACGAGGGCGACGGAGAAGCAGCACGTGGACCCAGAAAACCTAGTCTTGTCTTTGACGAGGCTGAGGGACTTCCTTGTAGAAATGGACGTGAAGGAGCTCCCGCTTCCAGTGTACGATCCAAACAGAGGAAGACTGCATCCTCGGGAATTGTACGCGCTTGTACACGTGATATTCTCTGATACGAACATACAAGTATATCTACACAAGAAATATTACTTAAGTATAGGCTGAGTGATGTGCGAAAGAGTGTTAGGCCAAAGATCAAGTCGTGTGTAATATGTGATATGTGCGTTATGTTATGTTATGTGTTAGGTTATTAAGATCATGGGTAAGTAGTGGTTAGTGACCATGAACAACTTTGATTTTAATAAATTTTAGGATAATTATCTTCTTATCTGAACTGTTTTAAGCGAATTTTAACGATATATGTTAAGGTGAAACTGACAAGTGTGACATTCGTGATTTCTTTTCTAGATCCTGATTGATCGTTTAAATTACTCACTTGAGTCAAATTATCAAATTGAATCAAATCAAACTTGGAAAGAACAGTATGGACAACTTTAACCTGGATGAATTGATGGACCTGGCAGAGGCATATGTAGGACCGATGGTAGATGCGATCTATCGTCGGCTGATCGAACGAGACTTCGCTCTGGAGGACCCAGAGGTGGTCATGTTGCTGACCGCCCTGATCAACATCTTGGGGCACGACAACCGTGGGGACCGCCCCACGGAAGTCCTGTTGATGGCAGCATATGGAGAAAGAGGAGTACTAGACCGCCCGAACATGAGAGTGATGAGGTGGAGAAAACGGGGCTCTCTCAGGGAGTGACTTGGCGAATGAGCCTGGATTGGGAAGTTCTAGGACTTACCAACCAGGTGAAATGCCAATGCCCTCCAAGCCCAAACCTGGGTTGACGAGAATGCATCGGGAGATGAACAGCGAGGCGACCTCGTCTGGCTCACCACTGAGAGCAGCTGTGCCACCAAAAAGGGCGAAAGTAACACAGAAGGTTCAGACGAACCAAACCATACAAGATCTGGACGAGATGAACGATCAGCTGAGAAGTACGAAGAAGGAACTGGACGAGATGACCAGAAGCATGCTCCAGATGGAGGAAGATCGGGACATGTGGAGAAAGTTGTTTGAAGACTGCAACAAAAAGCAGGGTCAAGGGATCGAACGCTTAAGGCAGGAATACAAAGAGCGATCGGAGCAGGTGGCGTTGACAACGGCCGTGGAAAAAGTGATACCTGCAAGGGATATTCCTCGTGGGCAGTCCCCGATGGAGCTCTTGACACCTCGAGAAATGAGTCAAACAACGGAGACACGGCTTCCAGCAGAGACGAATCGAGTAACAATCCCGGATCCTAGTGACACCTTGGGTGATCCCGTCGTAGAGCAGACAGTGAGGAAGCTGATAGAGACAGCTGGACGACTGGTCGCTAACAAGAATGCGCCAGGTTCCGGGGTGACTGCACCCTATGGAACGATTGACGATACAGTACAACTCTCCCAGACCGTGATCAGACAAGGGATAAAAAATGTGACACCACTCATGGGGAGCTCGAGAATCCCAGAGAGGAAAGTACGAAAGATGCCAGTGAAGAAAGTGTCTCGTGTAATAGACGTGCAGAAGAATAATCAATTGAAGTATAATTTCACGGGAGTTCCGGAGACAGATCCGAGGGCCTGCTTCAATCGAGCCACCTGGAGCCCGGCTGTTAACCTGCAGCAACCACCACTCGGGACATCTCACCTGATATTGGGAGACAGTTTAGTCAGAGTGCTGTCGAATTTGAGGACCTCGTGGGTCACCACGGTGATGGCCTTTGGAGGCGCGACAATAGCCCAATTATATCGGATGGTGCAACTGATGAATCCAGGGAAGATTCCCAATGTGATGATCTTAGTTGGGACGAATGACATCTCCAGAGGATCAGACGAGCAGGAAGCACTGTGGGAGTCAATGATGGTGTGTTTGCTTACTACCCTCTGGCAGAAGTTCAGTTGCGCGGTACTGACCGTTTTCACTGTGCCAATGAATACGAGAAGCCTGACAGCATCAGGAAGAAGGCACGACGAGGGAGTCATGAGATGGAACAACATCTTGAGGAACCTAGCAAATCGAAATGCCGGAAGGATGATCCTCATGGACATTGAGCATGAGTTGAGAGCCATGGATCAGGCCAGACTGACCACGGATGGCATCCACTTCGACAGTATCGAAGGACAAGCTTGGTTGAATCGAGTCTTCCAAGAACGGTTGGAGGAGCTGGAGGCAGAACTCTTTGACACAGGAGTGCTGAAGGGAGAGGGAACGGTGAGTGATGCGGTGATTACCACCTTTGTGCCTCCTAGCCTGGAGACACGCTTGGGTACGGTCCCAGCCGTCACGATTTACCGGCAACAAAGCTCCAGCGAACCAGGTCGAAGAACAGACGTGCAGGATCGGTTGGGAGAAGCACCGATGAGGAGAACAATTCATCCTAGGAGAAGGATAGGACCTGTCAACCACCCAATCGAAGAAGTAGCAGGCACATCTAGGTCGGACACTAGATCGGAGACGACGAGTACCAGTCGAGAGGAAAGACCGAGCAGAGGCTCATTGTTGTGGTCGAGGTCCATACCGTCTCCTTGGCATATATACAAAGACGAACTAATGAGGCTGGATCTCCAGAGAGTAAGCTTCATCGAAGATGCAAGGAGGATGTTGAATGGAGCGATGCTATCCGTCAGCAAATTGTACTCGATAACCGGCGTAGACTGGTTGATAGCCGCTAGCATAAATTTCAGCTCCACGACGGCCTTGAGATTTGCTGATTTGGAGGGACTGCCCTCTAACAACACGATGGGACCAGTGAATGCGAGACCGTTGCAAGATGTGAGGTTGAACCATGATGAGGGGAATCGTGAAGAGAGACCAGGAAGATTCCTGACGGCGAGAGCGCCGATTGGACAACACGTGAAGATATTTAGGCAGCTGACGACACCACCTGGTCATGTGAAGGAGAGAGTGTACCCAAAACTAGTGAACCAAGATGGTGATGCCCAGAGATATGGCGGATTGACAGCGATAAAGAAAGATGAGACCATCTTCGCCGCCTATGACAAAGCAGAGATGAGGAAGGCCAAAATCATGGTAGTAGCGAATTCAGAGTTCGTATACACCTCCAAGTCTTTGTTTTGGCCGGACGTCATAATGTTGGCCGCGGTTGACCTAGACCTATTGCAATCAGTGTCTTTGGCTATAGGGGTACAAAGGCAGACAGAAATGAACCCAATTACAATTGTGTTTGCTGGCATCAATGACCATCTACACAGTAGAGGTTTTCTGAGCAGGCTCAGAGATCCTGCAACAGCAGAAAACGCAGTATGGCCAGCAATAAAAGACATCCTGGAGTCGATGGGTGAAGTGGTGGATGCGACGAAGGAGGGGTCATTCAATAAAGTGGCGTTGAGAGTAGTATTCGCGTTGTCTCCGGGATATGCACATCTCCCGGATGGATTGAAGTTTGTGTATGCAATGGTAGCCTTACTTTCGGAAGGAAAATATGATGTGATCATATCGGCCCCGAATCGCATGATAGAAATGGAGAACCTGAGGCCACTTAAGGCTGAACTGCCTGCAGTATGGTCAGATATCTCAAACGCGATGAGAGGATTCAAGGACCACGCGCTACACATGTTAGTGTTGGACGAAGTGCTGGGGTTGGAACTGTCCAACTTCAGTCGGCAACTCAAACTGAAACCGGGAATAGACGACGACCATCGAGTGATCACGGCAATGTCCAACGACTTATGGTTCCGAGCAATGGAAGTGGCGAGTGAAGACACAAGAAGAAAAAACTCACGAGAGACGAGAGCTCATCTGGAGGCGATGGTTCTGAGAACCAAGCCGGAAGCCAACCAGTGGCTACACCTGAATCCTAGAGTAGCGGCATTGGGTGCAGATGCTTTTCAGCAAGGCCCCGTAATGATCACGAAGATACATGCCTACTTGTTGAAGGAGGTGAACCTGGCGGAAAATGCTGGAGAAAAGACTGCTGAGTTTGTGAACAGAATGTGTCAGATTACTCTGGAAACCTTCTGGACCCAGGAAGTAAAGGGACAGGAGGGATTTGAAAGGACAGACAGCATGATAGAAGGGTTGGGAGCCGGATGGACCGCGTCCTTCTTGGCAAAAGTTTACCCGAAAGTCTCGCACTATTTGATAAAGGAATTCCTCCAAGCAGTAGTGAGAGTATCAATAACGGAATTAATAGCCTTGTTCGTGACATTCGGAGCGGATAGTTTCGTGAAAGGACCAGCGATACTGCTTACGGATGGAATACAGAACCTGCGACTAGACGGACTTCTGACATTGATCGCAATAACCCACGGAAACTTGGGAGGACTAATGAAACTGGCACGTTGTCCAGAGCAGATGAAAGAGAGAGTGAGGAATCTGGATATGAAGAAATCCACGGACTCGTGGAACAAAATAAGAGACCTGAGACACACTCTTATCCAATACCTCTTGCAGCAAAATCGCTTTGGAACCGGAGAAGACGAGACAATTGAAAGAGAGGAAGATGTTAGACGACATGTTGGAGGCATGCCGCTATTAACAGATTTGAGCTTAGCTATGAGAACCGATCCCTTGGCGCTGATCAGAGGAGTCACGGAGTTCGTGACAGTGATCTATGGACCAGCAGTCACGTTTGCGTTCCCTGACGTTAAAGTGGAAGCATATAGGAGGTCGGTGCTGCACCTGAACCTCATATCGGCAGTGGACGGTAGTACACTGAACTGGTGTGAGCAGAACACATTGCGGGAACTCATGAGTGAAGATCTGTTGTTTGCGAAGAT
Organism: Symsagittifera roscoffensis; assembly: GCF_963678635.1. Taxonomy (NCBI): domain Eukaryota; kingdom Metazoa; phylum Xenacoelomorpha; order Acoela; family Convolutidae; genus Symsagittifera; species Symsagittifera roscoffensis. The sequence continues at coordinate 55,087 of NW_026970836.1, forward strand.
ATCAGAGCCAGAAATGACGATCATCAATTTTGACGATCACTTCCGTGACCGCATGGGAGAAGTAGAAAGAGGACACATCGAGGTGTTTCCAAATCTTTGGAATCTGAGACCCTATGACAAAACGAATGGTGAAATAACCAGAGTGCCTCGTCTCACTGCAGCATACCACAAGGTGAGAGAAGAAACGAAGGACTGGGGCGATTACAAGAAGCTACCGGAGGCAATCCCTGAATTCCTTATAATAAGAAGGATGTTGCTCGGAGCAGTCTCCGTGGTACAAACTCCTAGGTTGAGAGCATTCGAAACCAATGAAAGGAGAATAGGGAATTTCGTGGGAACGATGGATCCATACTTCGTAGGGAGAAATGCCGCCGTGTTACAGTACACACGATTTGCATACACGGATTAAGCGACGAGAAGGCGAATAAGCAACGCCGCTACTCCCAAGCCTGGAAGATTTGATGAGGAATGGAAAGGACTAGGCTTAGCTCCGATGAGAATGAGAGGCAGGACAGAATTGCCTGAAGCCTCATTAATCCTGACCAGTGTGAAAAAGGAGATGAAAGTGGGAGGAATATTGCAGACGAGAACCTTCCTAGCACCCTTCGGCTGTGAAGAAATCAAAGTGGTCCATGGAGAAGAGGAAGACAAATCAGCCGGTACATTGCTCATACCGAGATTCCAGGAAGAAGCCGACAATGACGAACAAGGACCATCGAGCTCGAACAAGGATAAGTCAGAAGGAGATGACGGACAGGGTGGAAGCCGTCAGACTGAAGAACCCATGCAACAAGATCAAGCTGGTGGGGAAGACGACAGGGCATCGACAGGAGGAACATCCAGCCTGGATTTCAATATCTTCAGTGATCTTGAAAATAATGCAGACACGTTGGAAACGACTGAGCCAGCGGATGAAGGCATCTCGACACTGGAGCCTCCGTCAGCCTTTGAGGAAATGAAACGGAATTTGCCGGAGAGCAGCTCTCCTGGCAATTCAAGAAATAACGACCAGAGAATCCTCATGGAATCACCTCGGAGGAGAAGAATAGAGGCCTCAGCCAGAGTACCTTTCTTGGGAACGCTGCCCGAAGAGGAATGGGAAGTACATCACCGAGACCACGAGAGTAGGACGGGATGTAAGCTGGACAGAGTGGCGTTTATGGAAGAAGTCTGGACGGTGATTCACAGCTATGGGACCCAGTCCATCCTCAAAACAGGTCTCAATCAACCCTTGATGAGAGAAGTACTTGACAAGCTTGATGAGTGTGAAGGGAGACGGAGTGAGTTATTGATCGACTCAGCCACTGATGAGAATGAAGCGAATTCTCCCATCAAGATGACACCGCAGGACGATGAAGGAGAGGTGGTGTACCTGTCAAGAACCAGGAGAGGGACGATGCGATCGAAAATGGTGATTGATAAAATCAATGCGATGAAACTGAAGTTAGGCAGCAGAGTGATGCCGAGGAGAATTGGAAAGACGAAAGTGGATTCAGAAATATCGATGAAAGCTGGCAACTCAGCGAAAGGAAAACGAGTCGAGGAAGTCATGGATTTGGGGCAAGGTGATTATCAATTGTCTGGCACAGATAGAGTATTAACTGATATAGCGATGGTGCCACCCATTCTCATGGCGGGGATAAAGTCAACCGGTTATAAATCCAAAAGGAGTGACCGCACTCTGACTGGAGCAAATTTAGAAATGGAAATACTCAGCCAATGTGGAGAGAGCAAAATGAGGGACTTCAAGCCATCTCCCATGAATCATGGAAAGGGAAGTGTTGCAGGACAACTAACACCAGTGGAATACAACCGACTAACCGTGTCGGAGACAGTGTCGATAGATGAACCCACTGGTGGATACATGGAGATGTTGGAATACCGGAACTCGGCTAGAGGGTATGTAATGGCCCTGGAAGACTAAAAAGCCATGGAGGGTTATCTGGAAATGATGTTGCAAGGCACCACCCTCAAGCAGAAGGCGTATGGAACTTTGGCGTCGTCTGACATACAGGCGGAAACAATCGAGCAGTTAGTGAGCCTTCCATGGAAAGCAGTAGTATTGAGGTATTTCGAAGAAGAAATGAGGACTACGCCAAGAATACATGCTCTCGTGGCAGTACCTTACGTAAGAACAGAGTTACAACTCAGGTTCGCCTGGTGCATGATGGGACTGACTCGTGAAGAATATGATTCAGAAGAAAGGAAAAGATCAAAGGAGGAAAAAGTTTTCCTTATGACGAATCTGAGGGATCTGATAGTCCAGGAGGGAGCAGCAGTAGCGTGTGCGAAGCGGAGAGACGCTCTCTGTTTCATTCGATTCCTGATAGAGCAGATTTCAGTACCTGCATTAAACACTTGTGTTAAAATGTTGAGGGAAGGCGATGAGCAAACGAAAGCCTTGTTCTTGCTAGCGTTGCTGGATATGCAGCAGAGTAAACCGATGAGGGTAAACATGAAAGAACCTGAAGAATTGGAACCCATGAAAAAGATAGACGAGATCAGGAGATTCTCAAACAAGGAGTTGAGACTCACTAAAGAATCTATGGGAGCATTGCCGAAATCCAGTGAATACTGTGGACCGATCAAGAAGAAGTCATATAGCTACGTATCCGGGATCATAGGGATAGCGTACAATCCTTTCCTGAGTGAAGACATACGCGATTGCTTCTTTGATTATGAGCAGGCGGTGTTACTAAGATTCTGGACGTCCAGAATTGTAACGATTAAGAGCGTTAACAATCCACAGGCCAAATTGGGATTGGTCTTGGAAGAAGAGGTGACTGCACCTTCAGTACCAAAATCCGACAAGAGAGTGGAGTTTGGGTTGGGATTCTCAGATGAATTACTGAGAACGAGCTTGATGACAGTGTGGGAATTGATGAGGCCATCATGGTGTCCTAGTCCCAACGCTGACTCAATATTACGGGCGACACAAGACGTACAGAGGGAACTGAATGCAGACTGTAACCTGCGTGACCTCAACATCATATATAATGTGATGATAACAGCCTCTAAGAGCAACGGAGAAGATAAAGTAGAGTTGCCTGGCTGGGGACCGGAAGACTGGGTCAAACCTGGTAGCTGTCTGGCGGAAGTCTGTGGACTGGAGGGCCATGTTTGTGGAGGTCTAGACTGTGTGAAAACCCTGGAGAAACAACACAAGCAATTGACAGTATTGTTTGGAAATGTAGTGATGAAAGCAAGAACGGAGACGGAACTGATAGCAGATTGCCATGGAGGAACCGATGTGAATCTAGTGACTGCACTAGGATTCTACAGCATGTTTGGTTCTTTAGAGTCACTATTGAATCTAGAACAGAAAAATGAGATGGTCACAGCCATCAGCGTAGAAGTATTTCCAGGAGTTCTGCAGACTGAGCAGAAATATCTAAGGAAAATGGAGGGAAGCAATCGAAACAGAGATGAGCATCAGACACAGCGAAACTTATTGTAGACCATCAGGAGCACGATATTTGGTGGGTTCAACGTTGGCTCCAATGTGCAAGAGCAGGTATCCTTTACATTTCGTAGCTGTGGACGTGAAGAGTACAAGAACGATTGTAGATCAAGCCTTCTCAGTGCCGAAGTGTGTGAGATTGGCGAGAATGTCTGAAAAGTCTTACGAGTTACTATGTAAGATGTTCTCAGCAATTCTAGAGAGAACCAAAGAAGAGTTGGAGTCAATACTAGGAAAGAAATTCATGGGATATGTGAGCGGGAACTTCAGTGACTTCGAAAAACAGAAACAGAGAGGATCAACTGTCACAGATTACAATGCAGTAGATGAGAATGATGAAATCCACCGAGTGATGATGGAAGTGGAACCATTGCTGGAAGCTTCGGGAAAACGTAATTGGAGGAGCATCATGTTGACGCATGACGAGTTTCCTTGCCACTGCTTGCTGCAGACCTGGTGGTATCCCAAGCGTAGTAATCTGATGTTGATCTGGGACTCTGGAGAGCTGCTCTCCATGGGTTTACCAGATTCATCACAGCCCGTAACAATAGTGATAGTGGGAGTTATGATGGCGATACGATGGCTGGAAGCTCATGTGAGAGAAAATAATAGACAGGAGGCGCCGACGAGAGAACAATTGCGGAAATTAGATTGTCTAAAAGATTTCGATCTTTTTGAGACAATGTGCAAGGTTCTAAACATTCCGATGGAAGTGAAGAAGATATGGGCGAGAAAACGATTGATGCCATGGTTCAGAGCCAACATGACTGCATGGTTGTACGAGTATGCGAAAAAGCATATGTCGAAGCACGGCAGGGTGTACAGTGAATATCAGCTGGACATTGGGGCAGGAGCTTTCAATCGAACTCTCGTGACTCATCGGAATGCAGTGACCACCGCCGTGAAAAGAATTTCCAGAACGAGTGAGCGTGGTGGAAATGAGAAGGCAGAGATGCTGAAAGAAGATTTGGAGAGAAACGTGACGTTGTGTCTCCACAACAGTTTCTGCAGAAACAGAGAATCCAACGTGGATCCCCTACCTTGCTGTAAGCAGAGGGTAGAAGAGCAGAAGTGTTGGAGGACGGCTTCCAACAGCGTCAGGATAGCCAACGATGTGCTACAAGACACGGAAACCGAAAGTGCGGAGTCAGTATCACAGGAGGAAGAAATGGAACATTGATGAATGGTCGAGAAAACAAGAGGCAACAAGAAAGAAAATTAGAAGAATTTAGAAGTTTTAGAACTTCTAAACGATGAAAAAAGAAGAGAACAAAGGAGTGATGAAGAAAACTTAAAACTCAGAATTGTTTTATGTGTGTGAAAAACTCAAGTGAGAAACCAAGCAACCAAGTTGTAATTGAAAACTGAAACATTTAGTTGAGTTTTGAAATTGTTGCATTTATAAATTTGCATTTTGATTTTAGCAGAAGTGGCTTTAGAGACACTCACTTATTATTTATTTAGAAAGGCTTAAGGGAAGAGTATATTTAAATATTCCAGCCTGCATGATTGTTTTTAATCACTTAGGAAGACTGATCACTTTGTGGTGACGTGGAAGGCTTGAGTAATCTCTCGAAGAGGGAGATTGTTTCGTTGTTCTTTCTAACCACAAAGTTTCTTAGTTTTAATATTACAGGACAATGACAAGCAAGATTTCCGAAGGGAAGAAGCATAATAGGATAATTTTAGCTTGTTGGTTGGCAGGACTGTCCTGCAAGCCAACACCTTTTAAATATAAGAGAAGAAGTTTTAATCGGGACATTGACACTGGAAGTCAGAAAATATGTTTTATCTTAGGTTGTATCCTCAATGTGCAGATTAATGAGAGAATTTGAAGGCTATAATGATGTAGTATGATGCCATTTATATTCTGCAGTGAGTCGATGTGACGTGGATAAAAGTAATTTCGTGCATTTTGTAAATTCTGTTCGATGACACTGTAACCATTTTACGAACATTGCGCGATTCAATGAGGACATTGACCGGACTGTCCGGGGAGTATGTGACATTCGACCAGAATGGCCAAAATGCAATTTGTGCAGAATTCGGAATTTTAGCAGTAAGCCTTCCGGATTGGTGGTTTTTAAGAACTAAGAGCGTTATTGGAACGTTTGGCCAGACGGTGAGGGCTGGAATATTCTAGTATTTTAAAATTTCAAAAATTCGAATGATGACGTCACATTTCTGAGAAATGCTGAAACGGCCATTTTGACAAAAAACGAGAGAGAAGACACAACAACTTTATCTGCGATTGCGAACAGGACGAAAATCGAGATTAAAAAACGACAACATAGCAGAGAACGTTCCGAGTTGCAACTATTGTGCTGCTACAATAGTTGCAAGGCCGTTGCGAGCAACGGTGAAGGGTGAGAAACCAGCCTTCCGGATTAGGAGGAAATCAAGATTAACGAGCTTGATTCAGCGGATTCGTCAATCCGGAAGGGTAAAGGAACTAGAACTTTTATCCTGTTGCATAAACTTTTAGCTTCCTGTCATGTCCTGACATGAATTTAATTAATATCTAGATTCATTTTGATAAGGATGAGAAGCTAGGAGTTGGGGGAAAGGGTTGATCCATCTTCGATGGAGATGATGATTTTTATCTACTGAACAAAAACAATAGTAATATAATAAGTAGTAACCCTGTTTTTAGGAGTGACCTCGTGGTCTGGGGATACTGAGACCCAGCCATGAGCTCACTATTTGCATGTAATTAAGTTAATTTGAGCGTTCTGGTCGAAGCCGGAGAACAGTAACGTTTTTGTCGACCCGATGTTAGAAAGACCACCGAAAAGTACTGGCTTGGTAGAGACGGTGAAAAGCATGCAAAGCTCTGTTTAGACGCTAGCCAGTCGTCTTAAGACTTAGTTTTGTTATCCGTCGATATGTATCTTCCGGGCGAATGTTACAATTCTTCGTAATTTTTTTTTCAACAAATTCTTAGACTGCGAGGCCAAAGTGTGTATTTTTAAGCGTGTAATTTTTAAGCGAATTCTCTAACAGGCTTCCAATTGAATTGTCGAGAAATCAGCAACTTTGCTGTTTTTCTTAGATCTTCTAGGCTGTTTTGGATTCCACGAACAAATAGATTAAGCAGTGTGTTGCTAAATTTGTTCTAAAACAGGAAAGTCTGCCAAAGCAGGCAACAATTTGGTCACTCAGGTCGTAATTGTCGTGAAAAAAACTTGTGAAAGCTGCATCAAAGTTTGCGGAATTCGGAAAAGTTTGTTGAATCCACAAACAAATAAAAATATTTGTGTTTAGTAAATTTGAGCTTTCGTGAAATACGCAACAGTAAATAGAATCCCCAAATTGTAAGCGGATTCCGCAAACTTGCGAGAGGAATACACGTATTATTAGCGGAACCTGCATAAACTTATGGAATCTACTTTCTTTTGCGGAATATGCTTACATCCGCGGAATCCGGAACAACTAGCTTTATTCGCTTATAGCAAAACCCTTAACAAAACTAATGTGCCGACAAACGCTAGGCTACAAATATTTCTGAGGTAATCCACGGAAAGTTTGCAAGTGGAATTCACCATTTTGAACCATGTTAAAAGTTCTATCTCTGGTTTCCAGTGACCTATTGACACCAAATTGTGCGCCCATCCAGTTCACAGTTTGGCCTCGCAGTGAAGAAATCGTTTTTTTTTGTTTAATTATACCTTTGCAAACTTGATCAATAGGTCATATTAGATCAATAGATCAATTATGTTTTGATCCCTTGGAAAGAACATGAAATAAAAAAACTTCAAAGCAATTTCAAGCCCACGACTTTACGCCGAAAACCTTTTTAAAGCGCAAGGGCCTATTTTGACCTCAAATATAAGTAAATTTGAACTAAATTTTAGAAGAAAATGTCAGCTGCAAAAAAACTCTTTTACGACTTCTGACTCTTCACGATATACACAATCGAAAAGACCAAATGACATACGGTTTTCGTTCTTCTTTTCTGGTATATTTTTTTTGCTTCAAGTTCTGAAACAATGAATTTTAATAAAAATTAGAAAGTGTTACAATTAGTTTAATAAAACCGGACAGATGATTAACTGTTTTGGAAATCTTTCAGTTTTCAATTTTGACGAAAAATACATAACACTACAGAACTTTAAACTCTTTAAACTTTAAACTTTAAGCTTTAAAGTTAATGGAATATTTTGATTAAAATAAAGTCAAATAGCGAAAAATTGTTCAAAATTTTTTTGATCGGAAAACCGAAAAACTGAATGTATGAAGAACAATGTAGGTTATGAAGAACACATTTTTCCACAACTGTTAATTTTTTCAAGGATTTTTCTAAGAAAATATAAAAAACCAAAAAGACATAAATTACTTAATTTTGATCATTGACACTCAAATCTGTAAAATATCTTATCATTGCCTGACTTCGCATTTGCGCTTAATGTCAACAAATTTGGTTATCTTGACAGCCAACTTTTGCTTCAAAAGTTTTTTCAGGGCTCATTATCTTAAAGAAGCTTCGTCAATTGGTTGTGTATTCCTTGTTTTCAAGCTGATACATTTCATGCAACTCAAATAATTTTCATTGATTCCAAAAAAAATGAGTAAGTCCAAAATATCAGTTAAAAAAAGTATTGAGTTTTATTGACGAAGTTCACTTCTCCAGCTTAGCACCAGTGATGATCAAAAACTTTCACTTGAGTTTAATCAATAATAGTCGATTAAAATGGAGTTTGAGTGACAAAAATGTTGAACAATGTAACGGTTATAGACAATTTTCAATGGAATATATTCGATTTATTTTCACACAGAGGCAAAGAGGAGCTTCGCATCACTTGCCATACCTCAAAAATAGCATTGCAAGCTAGCAGATCAGAAGTTAAAGGAGAACCGAAAAGAAAACTATTGTCATGAAAATCTTTGAACTATAAAATATAATCTGAAATTTATAACGTCTTGTGCGATCTGGAGGAAAACAATGATTACCTCGAGTGACCTAAACAAAGGTTAGTGATGCGATGAATATACGCCAAAATCCCTCAGGCGGTAAACTTTTATTAAGCGAAAAAAACTGAAACAGGGTATTATACAAAGTCACGGCAAGTAGAATTACAAATTGCAGCAGTAAAGGAAAGGATAAAAAGCAACTCTCAAAAAAACATCATAAGCAAAACAATCTAAGATAAGGCAAATGAGCCGAAAAAACATAAGCAGACTAGTAATAAATTGACAGTTTGTTTCCCGTAAAAACTTCCCGTTTGAAAAGAAAACAGGTCTTGGTCAGATTCGAATCCATGATTTTTGCCAGCCAAGGCGTATTCGTTATTTCTATACTGAGTGAGAAGAAAACGCTTAGAAAGTTGAATTCAATATGAACCAAGGTATCAAGTGATTTTAGTACTTCTAATAAACAAGTTGTTCACACGAACAAGTTGTTAACACGAAATTTTCCCATTTGATAACGCTTGCAAATCGCAGGTGTAAACACAAAATTTTTAACTATAATCTTTTTTCTCAACATTAATCCAAAAATAAATCAATTTTTCTCCCTACAAATTCTTTAAAATGGATTGTTTTTTTTTTGCAGAACAATTGTCGTATTTGTGTCTCTGACACCGACGCCATCTCCTATCAGAACAGAAGCCCTTGAGTGTTTTGCACTCAGCAGAGGTTGAGAAAAAGACAAAATATTCAGACGCGTGTCAGGAAAGACATATGTCTTTCACTCCTCTTGTCGTGTCTGTTGATGGGATGCTTGCTCCAGAATTTGCAAAATTCCTTCGGAGAATAGGAGAAGCATTATCTACCGAGTGAGAGAAACCCTATAGTAAAACTATGAACTGGGTGAAGTGCCGGCTGTCTTTTGCCGTGCTCCGTGCTTCCAGTGTGTGCTTCCGAGGTACAAGGACCAAGTGGAGGAGTCTTGGCTCAGACCATGATTTCTTACCCTAGAGAAATATTTATAGATGTTCTACAATGAAGAGAAATTGGCTAGCTATGTGCAAACTCTGCTAGTAATCTAAAATGTGGACCTGAACGAAACAAAATGTTGAAAAAATGAACCAAATAGATAATTGACTGATCAACACATCCAGTCTATTTAGCTTGTTGCACTTTTTTGCAGAATTTTGACGTGTCAATGATTAAATTTGAGCAAATTATTAAACAGAGTTTATCCGCACCTCCCTCAAATTTTTTAACTTTGGAAGGGAGGTGGACGGAAGGTTTGAAAAAATGCAATATTTTTAAAAGTCGAGGTGCAAACATTTTTGTCCAGGTGCAATATCAAAAAAATTGATAGTCTTTTTGATAATGATAAAAAAAACAAACACTGAAAAGTTAGTCTTTAGGTAGTCTTATGGCATGTGAATAAAAACTATTAACAGCAGGTCTTGTGGATAATTTCTGAGGCACTTCAACTTAAAAAATACTAGCAGGCTCCTCTATTCTCATCTGTTGCTGTTCTCTTCAAGCTATTCAAGCTATGATACTTCGAACAATCTATGGTCGCACAATCTGAGCCAGGTCGTAAGTTGGTTTGAGCAGGTTGCGTTTTAAAGAATAAATCAGTTCCGGAAAAATCGAACTTTTCCTGAGCAAGCTATTCAAGCTACAAAACTTTAAATATTTCAAGTTAATTTCGTGAAGCGAAACAGACTGCGAAAAAAAATTTTCTAAGCAAGCTGCTTAAGCAATAAAACTGAGATATTTCACGTTATTTCATGAAGCGATTCGGAAAGCAAAAACTCAAGTTTTCTAAGCAAGTTACACAGGCTATGAATTTTTGAATACTTCAAATTGTTACATAGAACTAACAATTTGCGATATGTTCATGTTTCTCTTTTCGAAGCTATGAAACTTTGAAAACGGCGAATCAGATAAGGAAAGTTTTTCTTCTGCAAGTTATTTAACCATTTAATTACTACAAGTAACTTCATACACCGATTCGGTTTGTGAAAAGTTCAAGTTTTTCTCAGCAAGCTATTCAAGCTATGATTTATTGTAACGAAGCAAATCGAATTGTGTCGAGTTGAAGTCTTTCTATTGAAGCCAACCAAGCCAGGAAATTTTGAAACATTTCAAATTATTTTATCGCGCTGATCGATGCGCGAAAACCTAAACTTTGTAAAACAAACTATTCAAGCTCTGAAACTTTGAAACATTCTAAGTTACTTCAGACTATACCAGTTCGCAAAAAATTAAAGTTGTTTTTTGAACGAATTATTTTGTGAAAAGATCAAGTTGGTCAAGATGAAGCTATAATAGACCGAAATAATTGTTATACTTTCATGTTTTTCTTATTGAAGCTATGAAAATTTGAAATATTTAGCTAGACCGCATTGGTTCGCAAAGAGTTCAATTTTACGAAGTAAATTTTTCAAGCTATGAGATTTTGAAAAAAAAGCTAATCGGATAGTGAAAAGCTTAAGCTTTTCTTAAGCGAGCAATT